>NC_137689.1:14130494-14142994 GCF_963989245.1 Nansenia antarctica
TCATATTAGGCTACTTCAGATATGTCTAAATGAGCTAGACAGAAAATCAATAGTAAGGAATGTCATGGTAGAATGGTATTGAAATCCCAGGAGAGGAGCCCAGGGATTACATTGGCCTTAACATGAAGATTTGTAACTACTGTAAACATAGCCAAGCCAAAGCGTCTTTGACATTCAGATAATAAACATAGAAATGTGTATCTATTTGTGTATCTATTTTCCATCTATATGTGTATCTATTATAATTAGGCTATATATATGCATATGCTGTGTTGTATATGTATGTTGCATATGCATAGATGTTAACCCCATAGGCTATTGCTCTACATTTAGATTTGGGTGGGGAGAGGCACTGATGACTGAAGTACAGGGTAAAGTAACAATAAGGGTTTAACACAATGGTGGCAGACATTTCAGTTTCAAAAGCTGGACGTGTCCTCATAAAGAACCAGCACGCCCCCGCCCGCGCAAGCTTGACAATCTAATGTCATGTGTGGATCGGCCAGCCGGTGTGTGGAGCACGGAGACAGCAGCTGTCTGAAAAGAGGAAGCCTACTCTCTGGATGAGAGTATAAAAACGACTAGATAAAGAAAACGACTAGAGGAAAGTGAAGAAAGGGTGTAGCCCGCCGAGGAGTGCAAATGTGGATTTTATGACTTGGATAATATTATAGCAACAAATCCTACGCGTTTCATACACAACCATTTGGTGGCCGATCCCGGTCCAATGTTAACCTTGTAGTGAACGATCATCATCCCGATCTGCGCTTCGCACGACGCAGGAGCGACCGACGGCTCTGAAGACACAAGAGACGCACTCTCAGTCTCAACACGCACGACTTGATTTTCATTTTTCGAGAAAGTAAAGCAATCTTCATCTGATGACCGTGAATGTCTCTATTTAATTGGAGCTAGGCACACGTAAGTTCACATTGTAACTTGTCTAAAAAGGCCTTATGTCAAATCATAATGCTGCAGCAAGTGTCAGTAGTAAATGCTGCGGACAATTCAATGAAATATTAGCCTATTCATTTGGGAAGACAGAACCGTTTTGACGAGTGTGAACTTATACATCACATCATGTCATTTGCCAGTTATTTCTCTCTTCTATTCCGCAGTCTTGCTGACATTAGGATTTAATTTATTATGAGTTATTGTTGTTTACCTTAAAGTCCCCTTCACACTTGATCTGGACCACCACGTGATATCCCCGTTCCCTGTTTGTTGAGTCGACTCTCCACCTGTTTTAGAATGGAATGTGGTTTACATTTTAGAGTTGTGTAAATACAGTGTCTTGCACTCATATAACAGTTCGACCTAAACTCACCAGAAGTCGATCTCAAATGTATTTGTAGCAAAGTTTTCATAGTTTTCATGGCATTTTCTCATTCCTACCTTGACGATAGTGAGTGTAGCAGCCCAGGATACCATAAATGAACACAAATATATTGTAACCTCAATCTACTAAATGTATTCATTGATCGCATTTGATCATTTTGGTGAGGTTTTATTGGTTGAAATCTGTCCAACACTTCTTCTCTTATATTCCCCTGATGTTCCCAACAGCGTATAGATTTATGGATCTCTCACCACTGCTTGTAGGTCTTCTCCCTAAACAGCCTGGGAGATATTCATAATGAAATGGGCTTCAGAGTCGTAATTCATCCAGAGGTGTCTCTCTCTCCCACTGTAATATGCCTCACTGCTGCTATTGATTAAGCAGCTTTTTACTCACCACAGCATCACAAGCCTTGGGGTTTACATGGTGTGAGTGGCTGGAGTCAGAGATGAGACATAAGAGTATGAATAGATTTAAAGAAGGACGGTCTGTATTGCATCACCCTCCATATGAGGGTATATGAGTATGTTTGTGTCTCTTGTCATCAGGCTCTCTCAGAGGTGACCACACACGGAACTGGGTATCCTTCTATTCTGAGGACGTCTGGTGTTAAAAATAATAATATATATATATATATATAAAAAATACATGTCAAACATATAAGATGGCCTCCATGTATTGCTGGCACCTGGGTTTCAACGAGACAGTTCCTGAGAGCAGTAGGGTACATTGTCGTGCTGCCACTTAGTCATCCCTCCATTGCTGTAAATCTGTGGGGCAACCTGGCACTTCCAGCTGTGACTATGACATCCATCATGATAAGCCATAACCATCTCTGCATTATACATTGTTTGCCTGTCAACACACAGAATGATGGATAGTGCTTTGATATCACTGAGTGATAAATGGGAGAGAGGGGGAGAGAGAGAGAGAGAGAGAGAGAGAGAGAGAGAGAGAGAGAGAGAGAGAGAGAGAGAGAGAGAGAGAGAGAGAGAGAGAGAGAGAGAGAGAGAGAGAGAGAATACCTTGTACATTAGAGGACTACCCTGAGGTAATGATTGGACATATGCCAGGAGGAGGATAGGGTATACAATTAACTTTTTGGTCTACCAGCCAATGTGTCCAGTGGATGCCAAATTTGTTTTAACCACAAAAACATAAGACTTCATGACAAGCATGACTTAGTTCTGATGCATTGAAAATTACTCCTGCACATCAACGGGGACCATAATTACATGTCATACCAGTTTCGTTTTTAAATTGAAGCATAGTATTCACTAATCTTTGTTGGATACCCACCAAAGTGGGTGGTAAGATTGACAGATTTACCCGACAATGACCAAATCTACCCGCAATTGGCGGGTGTTATTTTTTGGAGGAGTTGAAAAGTGTTCCTTGGTTGGAGTAGGTGACATTATGAGAAGTAGAATACATAAGTGTGGGGTCACCTGGATTACGTGCGAGAATATAGTGCGTGTGTGTGTGTGTGTGTGTGTGTGTGTGTGTGTGTGTGTGTGTGTGTGTGTATGTGTATGTGTATGTGTGTGTGTGTGTGTGTGTGTGTGTGTGTGTGTGTGTGTGTGTGTGTGTGTGTGTGTGTGTGGATAGGGGATGTTATCAGGCGTCCTGGCCAGTGAAAGCACATGGGAACAAAGGGACATCTGGTGCTCTGTTTTCACAACTCTGCTGTTCTCAATGTCAAGTTTCCATGTAAACTTCACCTGAATATTCATGGATATTCACACTCTCTTTGCATTTTGTCTCCCAATCTCCCAGTTTTCAGAGCATCCCCAATCTTAGACTGACACTTTTGTCTTATATTGTCTTTGTATGTCCAAGGAAGGAGAATACATGTAATTCAACTGAGGCAGAATGCAAACACACTCTTGGCAACCTAACCTACCCTTACGTCTCCTTACACCCCCCTGTGTTCTCCTCTCCTGACAGGGTGCATGCTGTGTTTCGGTCAGTCTGCCTTTTTCCGCTTCAACCACCCAGAGGAGGCTCTCAGGATGAAGAGCATGTTGCCAGGAGGCAGCCAGGGCCCCAGCAACACCTACAAAACCCACCACACAGGTAAAGACAGCCTCTAACCATCACTATAGAGACCCCACAGGTAATGAGTCAGCCTCTAACCATCACTGTAGAGACCCCACAGGTAAAGACAGCCTCTAACCATCACTATAGAGACCCCACAGGTAATGACAGCCTCTAACCATCACTGTAGAGACCCCACAGGTAAAGACAGCCTCTAACCATCACTGTAGAGACCACACAGGTAAAGACAGCCTCTAACCATCACTGTAGAGACCACACAGGTAAAGACAGCCTCTAACCATCACTGTAGAGACCCCACAGGTAAAGACAGCCTCTAACCATCACTATAGAGACCCCACAGGTAATGACAGCCTCTAACCATCACTGTAGAGACCCCACAGGTAAAGACAGCCTCTAACCATCACTGTAGAGACCACACAGGTAAAGACAGCCTCTAACCATCACTGTAGAGACCCCACAGGTAAAGACAGCCTCTAACCATCACTGTAGAGACCCCACAGGTAATGACAGCCTCTAACCATCACTGTAGAGACCCCACAGGTAATGACAGCCTCTAACCCTCACTGTAGAGACCCCACAGGTAATGACAGCCTCTAACCATCACTGTAGAGACCCCACAGGTAAAGACAGCCTCTAACCATCACTATAGAGACCCCACAGGTAATGACAGCTTCTAACCATCACTGTAGAGACCCCACAGGTAAAGGGCAGCATAACCATTACATTGTATACCACACAGTTAAGGACCAGCCTATAACACAACTTAGTTCTGTATCTTAATTCTGTGTCACTGCCTTTGATGATGACTATTGCCCTGTGTAGAGTCCACTCCCCCTGACTTACCCAAGTACCTTGGCACAGCATCACACTATAGACCACTCAGGTAAAGAGCAGCCTCTAACCATCACATGCAGCATGCACAATAGATAGACACTACACAGATGAATGTAGCCAATATCTTGAAGCCAATTAATTAAATGGCGGTTGACAGGTTTGATAGCGAACTGATAGAGAGTGACAAAAGGAGGTGAATAGTGCTCCCTTCAGCATGGCGACATACTGTCTAGAGACTATTGTGAAAGCCAATAGTCTGTGTCCTAGATATGACCCTGTATCTATCAGTTACAATCATATTTGGGTGTGTCCTTGTGTGTACTGGGGTCAAAGATCAGTGTGTTGCGTCTCAGTTTCTTGGATTGCAAGGCGGTCTCTCTCAGAACAAAATAATGTACAGGGTTAAAATGCCTTTTTCTATGTACTGCATTGTCTTAATTCTGGCACACTGCCTGTGATGATGGTATGGCCCTGTACTCCGAGTCTACTCCCCCCTGACCTTAATAACTGGACTCTCAGCGATCCCTGATCAATGAGCCGCACCCGGTCCTGAGTGTGTACAACCCACGCTTTCCTGACTACGTAGGTCCAGATTGCATCTGCTGTGATTTAAGTATGGGGCTGCGGTTTTTAAATTTAGCAGCTCCAGATCCCTATAGGATTACAGCACAGCTGAGAAACAAAACCTATTACACGGGGTGTGGTCTCTCAGTACATACTGTATAACAGTGTACTTAAACAGGGATTTTATTACAATATACCACATTTGTGTGTCTGTGTGGATATTTTTAAACCATTGACTCAGTTTCCTTCTCCTCTCTCATAGACCCCCACACTGTGCTGAATGGGAACCACCAGCCTGTCCCCCGTGACAGGAGCCGGCCGGGCCCCGGCTCCATGGCCAGCAACATAGAGAGGGACCTCCAAGACATCATGGACTCTCTGGTGATGGATGACCCACAGGCCTCCTCCTCAGAGCCCAGGAGAATCTCCTGCCAGCCCATCCCCCAGTCCCCTCTCTCCCCTGTGCTGAATGGGGGTGGCCGCTACATGCTCACCTCTCCCACCAGCCCTGGGGCCATGTCCGTTGGCTCCAGCTACGAGAATGCCTCGCCACCTTTTTCCCCCCTCTCCTCTCCCCCATCTGTTGCCAGTAGTAGCACCTTCCTCAGCCAGGACCCAGGCTCTGTTACCCCTCCAGTGCCTGCCCGCTCCTACAGCCACATCCCGGTCCCCCAACCACGGATCTCCCCTACTGGAGCCTCCAGTGGTCCTGCAGGTGGCCAGAAGGTTCCTCAGAGTCCCAGGCCTGACAGGAGGGTCCTAGTGAAGGCCTCTCCAAGCCCCACTCCTAGCCGCAGAGGCCTGGGCCAGGAGACCTCAACTAGAGGAGGAACAGAGAGTCCTAGAGTGACTCATGAGCCATCCCCCATCTCCAATCCCAGACTAACTCCCAAGTTTTCCCCAGGTCCAGCTCCTTCCAGCCCCAGAATGAGGGTGGGCGGCTCCTCCCTCCAGGAGCGGCCCCCGAGCCCCCTGAGAGAGCAGGGCCAGCTCCTCTCCCACACAGACAGCAATGGAGCCAGCAGCTTGAGAGAGCTGCCCCCTCTCAGCCCCTCCATGTCTCGCAGAGGGACACCTGGACCCCAGGGCTCCCACCCGGCTCCCCCCCACACCTCACGCACCCCCTCTGGGAAGCTAGTCTCCGAGAGCCCTCGTCTCCAGCGCAAACCCACGTCCCAGTCAGATGAGAAGGGGGGGTCTGAGGGTAGAGGGCTGCATGCCAGGAGTCCTTCTCCTACCTCTGGTGGTCTCACTAGCCCCCGGAGCCAGAGAAAGGCCACTGCCACGACTGGGGCCTCCAAGGACCCCAGGCCTGTACGTCCCCGGACCCGGGAACGCAAGAACAGCATCTCAGAGATCAGTGACAACGAGGACGAGCTGCTGGAGTACCACCGCTGGCAGAGAGAGGAGAGGCTCCGGGAGCAGGAGATGGAGAGACTGGTGAGTCATCAGGACGGCTGTTGGGGCCTGTCATGTTGTAGACAGCCACTGTTGTGTGAATGCATTTGTGAGTCTGTTGGTTGAATTTCATAGGAGAGGGTTTGGCTATATGTGGGTGTGTTGATGTGTGATTGGAGCTGCACGTTGGATTGTGTTCAGTCTTCTGTGGATGTGTTGATGGAGACATGTGGCCCTTTGATTCGTACTAACTGTGTAACTGTGTTTGAGCCCTCGTCTCACTCTACTGTGTGTGTCTGTGTGTGTGTGTGTGTGTGTGTGTGTGTGTGTGGGTGTATGAATATGTGCACAAGTGTGTGTGTGTGTATTTGTTGGTGTGTGTAGGATTATGTTTCATCCTGGTTGCTCACAGTCTCAGGCCCAGAGCCATGTGGTGCTTGCATGGTTAGCCACCCGCAGCTCAGAGTGACATGCCAGTGTAAATTCCAGAGGAATATGAAGGCTGTGCAGAGGCGTGGCTGTCTCACTGCTATATTTACCCAACACGGGACTGCGATTCACTTTCAAAGCTGCTTGACTGGAAGCCCCCCCCCCCCTCCTCTGAGCACATACCCCCCCCTACCCCCTCTCCTCTCCCCTCCACTACAGTACAGGCAGGCAGACCTCTGGCAGCTGATGAGACCACAGAGGTGGTCTTCCATTTACAGAGACTATTTCAGGAGCCATGATGCTGTTGGGAACAAACAGGACAGGGAGTGACAACATACTGGGGTTCTAGTGTGGGAGGAGTCAGAGTGCAGTGTGGGAGGAGTCAGAGTGCAGTGTGGGAGGAGTCAGAGTGCTGGGGATTGGACAGCAACTGGTTTCAGTAAATCCACACAGGTGTATAGTAGTAAGCCATGCACTGTGTTAATGCCAGGCTTGTCCCATCACGTGGTGTACTCTTATCCAAGATATGATACTATGCTATTATATACGTTTAGTGTACCGTAGTATGATGTGTGTGTGTGTGTGTGTGTGTTTGTTTGTGTGTGGGCACACCCACGAGAGATAGATTCCCTAATTCATAACATGATTACATTTATCTTCATAATCTTCTTTTATGAGAGGGAGAAGCATAAAGAGCCATGCAGGGAGAGAGATAAGATATACTGAAGTACAGAGAGAGAGAGAGAGAGAGAGAGAGAGAGAGAGAGAGAGAGAGAGAGAGAGAGAGAGAGAGAGAGGATTTCCTCTTTCTCAGTGAGATAATGTGGGTCATGGTGTAATTCCCCTCAGTAACTGACATAGAGAGTAGTGGCAGAGCAGCCCTGCCTGTTTGGCATAGTGCCCTGTCCTGGAACCTTTCCGTTGTGGCGTTGCCATGGTCCTCTCCTTATTTTAGTGATGTAAACCTATACCTATGCACAAAAAACAGGCAGAAAAACAATGCAACTCAGCAGTTCTTTTCCTAACTGGGGTCACTTTGTTTCCTGTACATAAAGTCATAATCAGAGCCATAGAAATGCCACTTTATTTATCAATAGCTGCCTGCTGAGCTGCCTGTGTTGACTTTGAAATTCCTTCTGCATGCAGTTTAGTCTAATTACCTCTAGGGGGCAACCAAGTATCACTTTCTGTGATTGACCCAGCTTCATTGTTTGAACGTGTTACTTGCAACAGTAACTCCAAGGAACTCTTTGTGACCTGCAGTAGTAGAATGTCCCTTTTAATTTCATCATATGCTCAGGGGGATTAATGGAACGTATGCCTCTGCTAAAACAGGAATTATTATTATTATTGTTATTAATAATTTTGAATGAATTACATAACAAATCATATAGAATATGCCAGAATGGACACACTAAGCTGTAAGGAATGTGGGAAGGTGTGGGTTAGTTAATCATTCAGTAGATACGGTAGACTTGTGTGTATTGCTCTCTCCTTCCCTAGTGGGTTCACAGGGCAGACACAGCCAGGTCAGGAGTGGGTGGGCGGGATGAGACATTTGTTGAAGCATAGTTGAAGCTAGTGTTTATACACACACAGACAGGCAGAAACACAGGCACTTGCCACTCTGCTGTAACCTTCCGCTAGACGGGGAGCTCCTCTCCCAGAAAAGCTGGATAGTGTGTAAGTATGATTCTGATTATGATGACTTGTGATTATGATGTTACGATGAAGTTGTGGTGGTTCAGTGCTGTTGTGACTCCTCCGTTGATGAGTTTCAAATAGTTTTAAACAGAGTTGTTTCATGTATCTTTCCTTTTAATGGTCAGATTTAACAGATTGGAAAGTGACTGTGCTGTTATGATTGTTACGGGATCACGTAAGCTAAGGGTTTAGGTAGATGGGTTAGTAGTAAAATGACCCTGTGAGAATAATTCCAATACAAATGTATCAGTACTGCATTATAATGTGATATGCACACAGAATATCTGGGTGAATGTATTGCATGACTCCTTCAGCCTTTTTGTACGTCATGATGAGCTGTGCTATCTCAGTCATTGCATGCCACCATTGGCACGTCTCTGGCATGGTCACCAGCATGGGAGGTATGTCCTGATTATGACACTACCAGTCAGCTCTACAGGGAGTGGACTGGCCAGCCGATATATGAGGAATGGCTGAATGACTGGAACAGATGGTGAGGGCAGAGGTGAGAGGTCAGCTGAGGTCAATGATGGGGTCACAAGATGGGGGACGGGGTACTAAGGGAATAGTGGCGGCAACTTCTGTTCTGGTTTATTTGTGTGTGTGTGTGTGTGTTTGTGTGTGTGCGTCACCATCTGTGCATATGGGGTGTGTTTTTGTTTGTGTTAAAGCTCTGTGTGTCTATATTGAGTACAGTATGTGCTCTTATGTGTATAGTTGTACAGTAATGGATGCTGTTGTATTTTGTAGGTAAAGAGGCCTCAAATTCAGCTGTGAAACGCTGTGTTGAATTGTGTTTATCAAAGTGATATATGTAGAGGACTCCAACACCAGAGGGAGACCGTATTAACTTGTGTGTAACTCTCTGTTAGAGTCTGGCCTAATCGTATAGCCATGGTAGAAGCAGAGGGAGACCCCCTTGTAGAAGGACAGTCATGTCGTTTTCGTCACATCTGGTGTCATGTTACTGAGTCCCAGCCGATGGCTGGGGGACAGCTGCCTAGAGGGGACACTGTCACACAAGGACACCTCGGACCACCTTGCCATCTGAACTATATCATTGTGTGCAGGCCTCCTCCTCACCCCACTCTTTGGTATGTGTCTGTTGTCGTGTGTGTGTGTGTCTGTGTGTGTGTGTGTGTGTAGGAGCGACACAGGCTAGAGACCATCCTGAGCTTGTGTGCAGAGTACAATAAGAGCGACTCTCCTGTGGGCCTGAGCCAGGCCTTGAGGACAGGGCACTTCCCTGGGCCAGGCGAGGGGGGCGATAGAGGACCCTGCATAGACACAGTGGGCGGGACATGCCAACCGGGAGGGACTCAGAGACAGAGAGAGAGTGACGAGGAGAACCAGAGAGAAGAGTCCAGCAGCACAGAGAGTACTCATCAGGAGGTGAGACCTAAACACACACATACACACGTACGCACATACGTACAAATGTACACACACACACACACACACACACACAAACACACACACTAGTGGAGGCTAGTGGAGGTAGAAATCGGAGGACAGGCTCATTGTAATGCATGGAATGAAATGAGGAATGGTATTACCGTTAAACAACAATGGTATCAAACACACACACTCACAGACACACACACACCTGCTTACTTCTGTTTTGCAGCCATTGTTTCACATGTTATGCTCTATGAAACAAAGTCATGAATTTCCGAACCCTGTGTCCTCTTCTTCCTGCCCTCAGGGTGAGGACTCCTCTGGGTGTCGGGTGAGCGGAGCAGGCAGTCAGGAGCAGGTGTACCTGGAGGAAGAGCGGAGCAGCGTTCTGGCCAGGGTGGATGAGCTCAAGTACAGGGTCACAGAGCTGGAGCAGCAACTACAGGAGTCCAGACAGGAGGTCAGCACCCCGAGCAGTAACCATAAGTAACCATAATCCATTCCCCTAAGCACCGTACCAGAAGGCTGTGATGTTCCCCATCCTCCAGCTACGTGAAGGATAAACAGAATGTATACTTGAGCCACAGAGATACTGACAATAGCCTGCCTCGATTGTAGTTTTTCTGCCCAGAGCAGAGAATTCCCTTTGAATGAATTATGCCAATCATGCTCGGATGTTGGTTAATGGACATGTCAGTATTTGCCCCCCATATGTCCTAGGCGGAGATGGAGAGAGCTCTACTGCAGGGGGAGAGGCAGGCTGAGCAGGAGCAGATGGAGGCAGAGACAGAGATCATCTCCCAGCTGCATCTCAAACTCAGCCAGCTGGAGAGAGCCACTCAGAGGGAGAAAGACAAGGTAGGACTCTAACCTAACATACAGTACACACACACACACCTGCTTGTTCACGCACATCTACACACCGATGCCCACACAAGGTTGCATGCAAAGACAACGCATGTCAAACACATGTGCGCACACAAACACAATGTGAAATACTGTATATACTGTTATATTAACTTGTTTCTTTACTGATTACTTCTGTGTGTGTGTGGATGTGTCCACATTCAGAGGTGCAACAGCATGTTCCAAATGTTTTGACCTCCACTGTCAAAACCTATTCAGTAAAGAAGACTCCTCGGTGGTCTATGGGGCCATAGTGCGTCATGGCCACACTTTCTGAGGGCCTTATAGTATGTCTGCATCTTGAGTTGTTTTTCACCAAATACTTGAGGAAAGAGAGAGGGGGGGGGGGGGGGGGCATTTTTCTAACACCTGAAACTGCTTTTTCCTGCCATCTAGAGCCATAATCCCCATGTCCAATTACCTTCATTGTCTGCATAGGTTATCTAAGCATACCCATTTAGATGTTCAATGGACATTTCAATTAATAATACACATTTGTTCTTTAATAACTTTCATGCCTTATGAGTTTAACTGTCCCATAACTTATAATATTATAACCCAAGAAGTCAATTGTATATAACCATTCTAGTGTGCCCCCTCCCAAACCTTTTTCAAAATAATGATGATAAAACATTGGCATAAACTTCGTGGTACGTGCCCTTGTGCCCCCTATGGGCATGACGCCTCTGCTTGTAGCCTTAACCTCAGCCCTTACACTCACCTACTGGACTGCATTGACCTCTAACCTCTAAAGCTTCTGCATGGCATGGTTTTTGAGCCGTGTTTTTGTTTCTCCTTGGGATGGTGTGTGTGTTTGTTTTAGGGGAGGGCTAATGTGTCGGCTGAAAGGGAGCTCCAGGAGAGACTGCGGGATGGGTACAATGAGCTGAAGAGCCAGCTTCATAACTGCCCTGAGTCACTGAGGGAGCAGTTACAGGAACAGCTCCGGAGGGTCAGTGCTCCTCGCATATGAAATACCCCAAAAGAGAACAGCCTAGTCATAGCACTCCATGTGCAGAACAACCTAGGCATAGCACACCATGTACAGAACAGCCTAGTCACAACACACCATGTACAGAACAGCCTAGACACAACACACCATGTACAGAACAGCCTAGTCATAACACACCATGTACAGAACAGCCTAGTCACAACACACCATGTACAGAACAGCCTAGTCACAACACACCATGTACAGAACAGCCTAGTCATAACACACCATGTACAGAACAGCCTAGTCACAACACACCATGTACAGAACAGCCTAGTCACAACACACCATGTACAGAACAGCCTAGTCATAGCACACCATGTACAGAACAGCCTAGTCACAACACACCATGTACAGAACAGCCTAGACACAACACACCATGTACAGAACATTCTAGTCATAACACACCATGTACAGAACAGCCTAGTCATAGCACACCATGTACAGAACAGCCTAGACGTAACACACCGTGTACAGAACAGCCTAGACACAACACACCATGTACAGAACAGCCTAGTCACAACACACTGTGTACAGAACAGCCTAGTCACAACACACCACACAGCCAAACAGAAACACTCCAATCAGAGCAGATGCAGACATAACAAATCATTCACACAGTTTGAAACCCCCCCAAAAGAACATGATCTGCTTGTCTTTTCCAAAAGAGCATTATTAGAAAATGTAAAAACAATTAGTTTGAATTTGTTTTTGGATATTGAATGTCTTTGCATGGTTTTCATATGCATTTGTAGCTATCTTTTGTCAAAGGGTTATAGTTTCAGCTATAGCACCCTCAACCTCTTTCTCTGGATGCTGATACATGTCATGAAACAACATTCTGTACTAATCAATTAATATTGGCATTAACTACATGCT
>NC_137689.1:14147994-14180494 GCF_963989245.1 Nansenia antarctica
CGAACTTTTCAAATGCGTGCCGTGCTGAGCCGTACCGGTCTGGTCAATGGAAAAGCGCCATCAGACACCCTTTATCCTCAACCTTGTGGCCCCTTGTGGCTCTAGTCTAGAATTGTTCTCATCTATATTTACACCTCTGGCAGACAAACATGCCTCCTTTAAACACCCTATAATTAAGAATAGCACTAATCCTTGGTATTCCACTGAACTTTCAGATCTCCTTTTGTTGAGAAACCAGAGGGGGCCAAAGCTAGAAAAAAACTGACAGTAGTTGGAAAACAATTAACACCCTGAAGCATAGAAATTCCTTACCTAAGGATGTTTTGTCAGACTCTGGCCTCATTACAGAGAGAAAGTAGATAAGTAGAGAGAAAATGTAGATAAGTACGGTAATGCCTTTAACCAGTGTTTTATCTCGGCAGGTTTTTTTTTGGAGAGAAATTATGGTTTGGCTGACTCTTGTCAGATGGTCGACTGAGCTTCCATCTCCCAGCCCCTTAGGGAGGGAGAGATCAGTTAATTACTAGCAAATCTTTGTTTTCATTTTAAAAGAATTCTACTTGTGTTTTATTAGATGCCCTGCTTGATCTGCTTGACCAGACTCTTTCTGAGCTACAGTTTGCATTCGCTGTCCTGCAGAGAGCATTTGTTGGGTTGATACTTAATGCTGGAAAAACAGCCATGCATGCATGAATGACTTCATAACATATTTCGAACTGTGATCAGGCTGTAAGGTAAAAGTTGCATTATAAAGGAAGATCAGTTGATGTGTATCTGAACGCTGCTGCACGTTTGTTCGCTTTACCTTTCAGCGCTTTACGTTTGATCTCCCGAGGACATAGCCTTGTCAATGTGAGCATAGGCTGCATATGTGATTTACCAAGGTGCTATGTGAGTAAATTCTAGGTAGAAGCGACAGTGACTTCGTAAGAAAGTAGCAAGTAGTATGTGCATACAACATCGTATCTGGTACTGGTACTGTCAAACTGCAAGTTGTTTCATCCGGTAACTGTTACCGGTTAGGTTAAGTTAAGTTACTGGTTTATTTTGTCAAGCTTCTAGTCATCTCATTTTCGGGGTGATGGAGGAGAGATTGGCAGTGAAATTCAAGATAAATTCCATGATGGGACTTATCTCATCCTCCCTCCTCACACACTCATGTCTTTCCCCCTCCCTTAATCTTTTGTTATTCAACACAAGTGTGAAAAGGGATTGTATCCTTTCTCTCCAGAAACACTATGGCATTCAGTTTCTTAAATAAGCCTATTCACTGTATAGCATTCATTTGGGTGAGATGGTACGGCAAACAGTTTACAGGCAAGCTGTTTACATTCACTTTTTAGCAGACATTACTTTGTAACTTTTCTTTATGTAGTTGTCTGCTAATTAAGAGATTCTAATCGTATTCTGATATAATAAAATTAGAAAAAAAACTCTGATTCCTCTAACCAGTTTGTTGTGAATTTCTTTATTCCAACACCACAAAGTTTTAATTGAGGACCTCTTCTTCTTGAAAAATGTGTTTTTTTTAATGTTGTAAATTGTATGCAGGGCTCCCTTGTAAAAGAGATCTTGATCTCAACGGGACTCCCTGCTAAAATAAAATAAATCCAATTGTAGACACATTCTATTTTATTCTACATGTTGGCACTGTTCATAACGCTCTCCTCCCCTTGTGTCTCCAGGGCCTCCAGCTGTCCAGGGACTTTTCAACCCCTCCAGACTCAGACACTAGGAGGCAGCTGGGTCTGCAGAGCAAAGGTAAAGGAGACGCTCCCCACGACGGTTGTACCCATTAATAAACACAATGGTACATTCCACTACTCCCTTAAGATTTCCACTCAGACAAAGGTCATAGATAGGTGAATACTATTTACCTGTAACACCATGATCCTCTTACCGGAGTGACAATTAAAATAATTTAGTTTCTCAGTCCCTTTGTTGCTCACTGCTCCACTATTATGCTCCACTACTATCACTAGCGTGCTTCTTGCATGTGCACGTGTTACCTGGGATGTTGGTAGATGTCTTTCAGAATTAACCTTAACCTTGTGCACAATTGCAAGTGTATAAACAGCTTATTTCTTGTGCTTCATGTATTCTGTCAGGTGACAGAACAAAAGGTTGCAATGACTGCTCAATAACACTAGGGGGTGCTGTAGTCCTTTCAGAACCAGCTCAATGCTCAATGCCCCATTTCAACCCTCAGGTCCTCCAATGGTTCACCACTCCATCCTGCATCACCAAACACCGCCTGCTGGCGACCAGGCGTATGACACACTGAGCCTGGAGAGTTCTGATAGCATAGAGACCAGTGTCTCCACCGGCAACTCTGCCTGTTCCCCGGAAAGGTGAGAGATTGGGAGACCAGCAACTCTGTCTGTTTCCATGGGAACACTCAAGTCTGCCCTGTCTCCCTGATTAAGGGTCACTGTGCTCTGTTCCCCTGACAACATGTTTTGTTACATGTCTGTTCCCTTGACAACAAGTTACACTGCCTGTTTCCATGCCAACCTACTCAAGCGAAAGAGGAGAACCTTACCTGTTGAAGTTGTTGGTGTTTCCTGAGGCGAATTAGTAATAGTGTCATACTATTGTACAAACCTTTCACTGAGTTTCATCCACAGAGGAACGCATGTCTGATTATTATTATTTTATTATTATTTGTTGTTGTTGTTGTTGTTGTTCTTCTTGTTGCTGGTGTTGTTGTTGCCGTTGTTGTGTTTCATGACTGTTGGTTTGGAGGCATGTCTTTTTTACTTTTCCTTCCCTGTATTGTAGTTCCATTTTATCTGAGATCCTCTCCCTCTTCCTTCCAGTGGCAGTGGGCTGGAGGCCTTGAGGATTGAGGAGATGGAGAAAATGTTGAAGGAGGCTCAGCAGGAGAAAGCCAGGCTGATGGAGAGTCGAGTGAGTAACTACATGTCTCACCATCATCAACACTACTTTAAATAAAGTATCATTGAATTGAATTGAACACTAGCAGGGCATAGTTATGCGAAAAAAACTAATTGTAGCTGCTTTCTACTACAACGACCTAATTTAGTTTAGTCCTACCCTTCCTGGCCCTTTCTATCATTGGATTTTTAATCCCACTCTATTAACTTCTTTACTCCTCCTGTCTCTCATCTCTCTCCCCTCCCGTTTTCTTTCCTCCCTCTCTCCATCTGTCCTCCTTTCTTTTCTTCCCTGGTCCCCAGGAGAGGGAGGTGCAGGCGCGGCGACAGATGTTGGAGGAGGAGCGGAGGAGGCGAGAGGAGGCAGAGAGGAGGCTGCAGGATGAGACCGCCCACAGGCAGAGACTTGTGGAGGAGGAGGTGAAGATGAGAGAGAAACACTTCTCCCAGGTCAGTAGATCAGCGGGAGGAGAGGATGGAGGGAAGGAGAGAGATGGAGGGAGGGAGGGGGTAAGGAGAGAGACAGACGGAGAGGAGAACGGAGAGAGAGACAAGCAACTTAAGAGAAAGTGGGTGAGAGAAGATCAAAGAGTGTGAATGAAGGGAGAAAACAGAGGGGAGGGGGGACAGAGGGTGTGAAGTAAGAACAGACAGAATGAGGGGGGAGAAGAGAGTGAGTGAGTAAGAGAGGGTTCACTGCAAAGTATGATATCAAGCCTGCTTTTATCTCAGCTGATTGTATCTAATTGTCTGTATTCTATGGCATGAATAATGGAAGTAAACAAATCCTTGAGACAATAAACGTACACCTGGTCTGACTAATTGTCTAATACCTACAATAACATACAGTACATCATTAGTTTGATCACTGCCTCAGCTTTTCTCATCAGACACCTTCCCTGTCTTTCTCTGCAGGCCCGTCCCATGACACGCTACCTGCCCATCCGGAAGGAGGAGTTTGACTTGCGTTCCCACGTGGAGTCGTCCGGCCACAGCGTGGACACCTGCCCTTACATCATCCTCAATGAGAAAATGTGCAAGGGCCACCTCATCAAGATGGGCGGCAAGATTAAATCATGGAAGAAACGTTGGTTTGTCTTTGACCGACTCAAGAGGAACTTTGCTTACTATGCCGGTGAGGAATCACACATCCATCAGTGTGTGATATATCAGTCAGGGTTGGGGCGAATTCCTTTTCAATTTCAGCGATTCAGGAAGTGTTTTTTTCCGAACTCCAATTCAATTCCAAAACGTTTTGTTTTAAATGTACATTACAATTGTAGAACGCACAGTTCAGTTGCTGAATATTGGAACATACAGTATATCAAGATACCCAGATGTAATATCAATGAACATGGAAATGAAAATGAATGCCATTTTACCAGTTACCTAATTGGAATTAAATTAACTTTTAAATTGATGGAATTTAAAAGGAATTCACATCAACCCTCTCCTCAGTTTGTTTGGCTTGAATAAGAGGGTGCCTTTGTTTGCTTACAACACATCACCCAAACACTATTTTATTTGACCAAACTCTACCTCTTTATCAGAGCCTTATGAAGAAAGATATAATATATCAAAGCGATGCCTGACAGGTTTATAACTGATGATTTCACCACCTTCTTTATTCTATTGGTGCCTAAGAGTAAGACCACCAGTCATTACAAAAAAGAATTCCCACCTAACAGTCACTTTGCCCTCACACTAGCCAAGGTGGCAGTGAGTCGAATGACATCAGTTGCCAGGTCACTGTGGTATAGCTTTATTATATACTCTATAACAGACTTCTCCTCTACTGTTTAAGCAGATGTGCTGGTTGGCTTGGTTTGCCCACTCCAGCCCTGTTCTCCGCTCCTCTCTCTCAGCTTACTAGCCTTTTCACCCCCTCACTCCTGACGATGATGATGGTGATGATGCTGATGAAATAAGCTGCAATACTTTCTCAAGCTGTGCGCTTCTAAGGGAGGAGGCTAGCTCCTGGCTTGGTCGTGACTAACAAAACGAAACTCACAACATTTCAAAAACATTTATCTCATTACTAAGCAGATTTGGCTAATCAAAAAAGGAAGGCAGAAGAGACGAATTTCAAAGAATTGCCTTTAATTGTTGTTGGGTATTTGTCTTCAGCGAGGCACTTCAGGGAAACAAAAAGGCTGCACTATTGTTTATTTGAAGAAGAGTGACATTTAAAACATTTAATTTCTTATCTCGACAGACATATCATGAGAATACGTGCAAAAGCATTCATCAATGGCAATTTGAAAATCATGTATACATATAAAGCACAAAACAAATCATATATACACTACACTACTGTATCCGTTGAATTCCTTTTAATTATAATTTTGTCCCCGCTCAGACTGGAAGAAGAAAGTCCTGTTATTGCATCAGTGAGAGTTTACACACTACTATATGTCTCCTTTCTCTTTCTCAGACAAGCATGAGACCAAGCTGAAAGGGCTAATCTACTTCCAGGCTATTGAGGAGGTCTACTACGATCACCTGCGCAGTGCCGCTAAGGTACAGAGCTTTCACTCTTATTTGTATTTACCACTCCACTTATTCTATAGACATCATTTTTTACAGAGTTTAATGATGATTTATAATTTGTGTATTTGAGATGAAACCTAGAATTAAAAAGTGTTCTGTGTTTTTCACCCAAAATTACATAGGTCATGTATTTGTACTTACATATATTAATTGATTCTGGAAAAGATATTTAACAAAGTAATTTGAAACAATTGATATCCGTCGGAATGAATGACCTCTTTATTAGAAATTCATTGTTTTACTAATGTCTCACAAATGTCCATCTTAATTTCATCTCATCTTTCTAGACACGGAAGAGTTTACTCATTAGCGCTGAGCTGAGAGTGCGCTACACAGTTCTTGTTGAATTATTTGTTTATTAACAACTTATTTGGCTTCAGAATTATTATTTTTGTTTACAGTCATTTTCCTTGGAATAATCAACACACCAATACAATTTTAATTGATTAGTCCATTGTGTTATACGTTTATTTCTGTGACATTTTCCCCCCATACATTTTATTGCACAATTTAGCTCTATTTTTAATCACTTGCTTTTGTTTTGTGTTAATATCTTGTGTATAGGGAAAGCTATATCACTCTGTGCAAAGAGTGTCTCAATAGCACCAAGTACTATATATTGCTCCTTGGTTCTTACTTTACGTCTCCTTTTCCCTCTCTCCTCCCTGGTCCTCTAGAGCCCCAACCCATCCCTGACCTTCTGTGTTAAGACTCACGACCGGCTCTACTTCATGGTGGCTCCGTCTCCTGAGGCCATGAGGATCTGGATGGACGTGATAGTAACAGGCGCTGAGGGCTACACACAGTTCATGACCTGAGGGACGTCTGCGGGATAGATTTGTATCAGGAGAGAGCATTCCCAATCGTCTGAACTCTACTGCTGCTTCGAGTCACTGCCCACACGTGCAGATCTCAGCCTTATAAGGATGGGACTTCTCCGGTGTGATGGATAGGCATCTAAGATGCTCTGGTGCTCAAAAGGAAGGCTAGATAATGAAAGGGAAGCGTCTTTTTATTTTATTTTTTACTTCTTAATCTGTTTAATAGTCAATTTAAGAGTTTTTAGTATTGAGATATTAATACTATATAGTATTAATACTATAAGAGTTTATAGTATTTAGATTGCAATTGTATCCACAATCTAGTTAAATTAGTTTCTACTGCCAATGGATCTATAAAGGGAACTCTGTGTAAAGAGGGAAAATATGTAAATGACAACTGTTGCCTGTTGCCAAAAGTTTTAATAGAGTGTATGTATATACACAGTTATTATTTCCAATGAACATATAGTTCAACTTTTACTAAATGGTCTAAGATTTGATTAATAGTCATCATATTAATGGCATATTAAACTTCGTTTGTCCTGATAAAACAAAATCTTTGTGCCAGATATGGTATGCTTTATGTATGTTTGGTCAGACTGTCATAAAAATTATGATGATCTGTTTTTTTATATTATTCTATATTCTATTATATTATAAGTACTTTTCATACTGGGAAATAACACAACATGAGCATGCTAACGCTTGTAAACCAGTCTCAGGTCAGAGTCTACATTCTCTGTTCTACTTAAGCCGCAGACAAGATGGTACTTATGGAATGCCATATGGTAATACTCTTATCATTTCAAATTAAAAATGGAAATGCATAATCATCAGTTGTTTCATTTTGTCCCTAACACACAGGCAGCTCTGACACTAAGTTAAAGTCTACTCTAATTAGCAGTTATTATTACTAAGTGCCGTATACAGACTATAGATACTCTGATTCTTTAGTCTCTCAGGTTTCCAACGAAAGTGCCAAATAGGCTACCTTGTTTTTCTTTATATTAATGCAAATGGGAAAGAAATAAAAACTGCAACAGGGAATTACTTTTTAATTGTACTACCTGATTCATCAAAAATAATTCCAGGAAAATATCATAGTAAATGTGGAATATAAAAACAGCGGTAGGTGACATTTACATTTTTATTGCATGAGTCTAAGAAAATATGTTCATGAAAATACCCAGTGATTGGACCAATGAGATGAAATCAGTATGAAACTAAACCTTGCTAGAGAATAAATAATTCAGCTTTAGCCTCAGTCCCCCTGGTTCATGTCAAGTCAGTGAGTGGGCAGTGCTTTAAAGGGACATGTTGACACACGCTAACATGCTACTGGATTTTAAGTGATTAATGCATGACACCGGCCTGATACAGACACGCAGGAAATCACAGGCAGACACTTAATATCTGTCACATAGATTCAGCTGGATTTAGCGTTGCAGCAAAGAGTCAATTTTTCATTCTCTCCGCTTGATATGGAGCAACTAAAAAACATCCTAATGCCCTCTGATGCTGATAGAGTGAGACATGTACATGACCCATCTCCCCTCAGGCCAGAGCAGGTAAAGCTGCTCCCACTCACAGTCAAACTAACCTTACCTGAAAACACACACAAGTTACTATTAAAAGCTCTATCTCTTGAAAGACTGTGAACATAGGAGTTGTTTTGGACTATATCTGTCTTTGTCTGACATTGAGAATTCCACATGCCATGCAGTACCTGTGAGCCTCTAGGGTGCCTTATGTTGAATAATAAGATGCTCTTTAAGGAGGCAGGCTACGCTCTTGAGCGTGGCGATGAGCGTGAGTGACACCTAGGTTCAGTGTTGGTGAAATATTAATGAGCAATGAGTGATCACTCTCCAGTTTCACATGCACAGATTGACATGGTCCCCGGGCCTTTAGCACCTAATAGGTTGGTCTGGGTCTGAGTAAGCAAGGGTCTCACTGGGTGTTGTCAATATTAATGGGAAATATATCAAGAGCATGGCTGAAAAGTATTTAAAGACATGATGAAATGAAGACATATAGACAGTCTCTGCTCAAAATACATCAGCCAGATTTTCTGTCAAATGAATCCTGCCATCGTTCACAACATGTTTTCACAAGTTTCCTTTAGTATGTGCAGGGCACGGGAGGCACCTCTAAATGTTTTTTGACATCCTTATTTGAGTTCAAAGCAATTTAAGAGAGATAAGAGGGACAAATGTGGCAACCTCTTGCCCACTCACCACTTTCAAACAAACACACACACACACACACACACACACACACACACACACACACGTCATAAATGTCTGATATTGAAAACAACAGTTAACTGTGATTTAACAGAAATTACCATGGAGAAAGTTCAGATGAAGACAAAAACAGTACGCTGCTGTATATGAAACCCGCACACACAGAGTGAAACAAACTACTAGGAACCTCAGAGTCAGCACCATACCTACAGTGGCCAGATGAGGGCAACACAATTATGTCAAATAACATTGACTGTAATGTATCTGTGTAACAGTAATACAATGATTTACTTAGTTTAACTTAATAGGTGAAGTGACACCACTATGCACTTAGTCTTTCAAAATATTGCAATATGTATCACTGTCAATCAACATGCTTACCAACACTTCATAGTCCTACAGCAGGAAGTCCATGATCATTGATAAAGTGTGAGTGAACAGTTTACCTCATCATTTATGTTTTTATGTTTGTGGAAAGTATTCTCTAATACGCTCTATTGTGAGTTGTCTCAGTAATCAGTGTACTGTCTATTTATTCCTACATTTTAACTTGCATGTTGTGGTACAGTGTGCATTATTTTCTTAATTGTTAGGCCTACAGATAGATTGATAGCCCTATAGGCTTCCATGTTCATTATTTAACTTTTCTTAAGAGGAATTCTGGGATACAAACAACAACAAAGCTTCACTTTTTGGGTGAGCAGCAGAGGAATGGGGCTAGAGAAATGTAACCACTCAATTTCATAGACAGAGCTATGGATGCAAGAATTGACCATCCATGAGATGAACATTATAGTTTTAACCATGTTTTGAAGCTACAGGTATATGGTGTTGTTTGTTTACAATGACATTGTTTACAAACAATGGACTAGAACAAGATTATATTTTGAGTTCTGATGTAAGACAACTAAACTCATGATGCATTTATAAGTTATATTCTTCAAGAATATATTGCTATATAACATGGATTTTAAAGTCCCAAAATAGGTGTAGGCTTAGCTGTAGTTACAATATTGAACATTTTCCCAATATTCTAATTTGGTTCTGAGAAGTAATTTAACTTGTTTATTTTCAGTCTTATGAAGCAAGATGTGTAACCTAAATAATTCTCTATTCTTCAAAATGACATATCCAGAGCTCACAGGCATTGACGAGAGGCCCCCAGGGCTCTCATGCGCCCCATGTGAAGATCAACTTGACACATCAGGAGTGTAGTCGACGACATTGAGAGGCCACCGGGGACTTGATTGCACTTGACTGTGAAACCTTGCATGACTGACTGGTATAAAAAATTAAATTAAATTTAAAAAAAGTTGGGTCAGAGGTTATTATATTAGCAGTAGGAGTGATATAGGATGTCCAAACACGTTGTGGCCCTTCATTGCTGTGAACTTTTTCCTATATAAAAACATTCAAATCAAACAGAAAACAGTATACAATTCATGGACACTGATGCTTTGCCAAGTTCTATAAGTTAGACAAATTAGGTTAAAAACAACTTTCTTTGACGTTTGGTAACTTGGGCGCATTCTTCGGTGCCATGTGCGTCATTGTTTGGGATGCGCATGGCGCTCACTTGAACACCCTCTCGTCCTGAATGAGCACAAAGACAAACGGTCCTCCTCAAATTCAAACAGCTGTAATTCCACAAGTTCTACAGCGACCTGCAGCTTGTAACTGTAACCTGAACTGTGTAGCAGGTTACTTTGGGGTGGTTTATTACGCACGCGAGAAAGAATCTCGAATGATATACTAGGCAATAGGCATGCTTTTCAGAGGGTTTATTGACTGATATTTCCATGAATGCACATAGGAAAACAAACATGCAAGCTAAACAGATTCATGTCATACGTTCACAATTCCCTATTGGAACGCATGAATATCATTCACTTCATTCTTCAACTTCAAATGTTTTGGTCGTATGTTCAAGGAGGGGAAAAGTCGAAGACAACAATGAAATCTGAGCAAGATGGTGATGAAATAGTGATGTAACTCGCACTAATGTGCCATACATGCATTTGGCATGCTGCTGTATCTTTTTGACTTCGCTGATTTGGCGCCATGTGATTAAACGCACCACAATAAACACTTGTAGACCAAACTGCATTAGGCTTAGCCTACCATTTCAACTGGTGGAAGTCAATTATGTAGGCCTATTTATCCTAATTAACATTTGACGGTTCCAGTTAGGCTGTGTGTATTGTTGCACTGAACATAGTGCGAATTAATCAACTGAAATATGTACATTTATATGACAAGATGGGATTTGCAGCATTACGTCTGTGCAACATAAAGCAATGCAACCGCATATCGTTTTTTCAAAAAAGAAAATCCACAGGTTTTCAAATGGCTCTAAGCTTAGGCTATCAGCCTAGCCTATACTTCCAGCGCACTTGAATGATTCTGGAAAGATTCAATATTTGCTGCTCTATGCACTTTTGAAAAGAATATTATTGACAGAGGAAATGGAGGTATATTATTATGGAGACAAGGGAACACTAGCACAGGCCGTGTACTGAACACTGGAGTTCTCTCACGCTGCGCAAACAGGAGGCCTCGGTGGACCAATTAACTAGCGGGCCGCTAGAGGAGTCAGCGCTTTCCTTGGAGACATACTACTACTTCAACAATTATTATTATCTCACTAGTCTCGTCTCCGTTACGACCGCGTATATGTAGATTGCATCAGGTCCTTCTACAA
This sequence comes from Nansenia antarctica, assembly GCF_963989245.1. NCBI lineage: Eukaryota > Metazoa > Chordata > Actinopteri > Argentiniformes > Microstomatidae > Nansenia > Nansenia antarctica. Next base: position 14,159,210 of record NC_137689.1, read on the forward strand.
CTACTCAACCCTCTGTCATGTGTAGCAGCAAGCTTACTACAAAGATGTTTGCTTTGATAATGATGCTGCTGAAGTGATTTGCGACGACAGGTAGCTACTGTAGCCTATCCACCCATTTAGGCTGCTCGACGAAACATCATTATTTATCCAATTTGAAATAACTCATCTTTTTATTTCTTTTTTTATATATAGGCTAATATAAAATATATTGGAGTTATCTTCTTTGGAGACCGTTTCATAATTCTTTCAACAATTGGATGAATCAAAAAAAGAATCAAATAATCTCCCCAAAAGCTCTTAAGAAAATGTAAAAGAACCCCTCTGCGATGGCCAGAATGAGGCCCATCAATATTGTAATAAGACCATTCCGATAGAACGTGATGAGGCTACGTGATATGTCATATTCAGCCGCTGTCCAAGTCTGTAAAGTCAGATTCTCCTCTCTGAGGTTTCACACTTACAATTAAACCAAAGCCAGCCTAAAGCATTGTTTGTAAATGTAGCATAGTCTACTAGGCCTATAGGCTATTTGAAGATTACAACTTTTTCGAGGATGCAGCAGGTGTGAAATGTTCACGGGAAACATGGATCGACACGAGAGGGAGAGAGAGAGCAAGCATAGCAAATCCCATGGCAACAGCAACCAGAAAACACGTCTAAAATAGGGGGCAGTGTTCGCTATTACTATAGCAACAGGCAGACACAGCTCCTTCAATCGGCTTTTGGATTAGCTGAAAGGGGGAAAACAAGCATTAGTCCTGTTCTTTGCATAATCATAATAAGTCATTAGCAGGAATTATCAGTGCAGGCTTCAGTTGACCAGCTGTGTCTCACTTGGCCTATAGCCTACAATAATCAACCATTGAATCGTCAGTGGTCATATTGTACTAATGCCCTCCATGGTCAGATCAATGTAAAGTAAATTGATGTCCTACTGAGACCGTCAATGTTATATTAGGCTCTCATCAAAGAAGCTACAGACACCACATTGTGAGTTCTACACTGGGAAATAGTCTAGTTCTAGAATCATCTATTTTTCATAAGGGACTTTAAAACTGACTCCACTTAATGAATGAATAGACCTACTTTGTAACGTACTTCACCATTGAAAAGGGTTAATTAGCCTTAGCCTGTCTTGATTATCCCCATTCCCTTTTATATGTGTTAAAGCTTGCCGTTCTCAAACTGAAACCAGTGTGATCAATAAAAAATGGAATTTGTGGGCTTTATGTGCCCTGTAACATCTCAAACACAATACATACAGCCTAACAGAGATGTGTGTCAGCTCTCTCTCTAAAACTTTCCTTCCCTTTTACACTCGGGATGTTTACGTGGAACATGTGCACGGAGAGCGGTAAACTGAACAACCATTGGGGTACAATGCCTGGTACCCGTTAGCCAATCACGCAATAGATGTATCCTTTCTCAGCCAATGACAGAGCGACAGCTTCGGTAAATCCAGCCAATCTGCTTCTCTGCCTGAAGCGCTGATGCAACGGAGTGGCAATACTAACCACGCATCCCCTGAATAGCAAATGGTGTTCTTCCTCGCTGCATGAAATTAAGTAGTCCCCGTAAAGTAAACAATGTGTTTGTACTTTGTTTACATTCTATGAAATCAAGGCATTGGCACATTCATGGCATGCATTAGACATGTTTGCATTTGTGCACTAGGGGTCTTCATAGTCTGAAAAGCCAACGCCCACCCTTCCTAAAAAAAACATGGATTTCCAATATTATGACAGCAATTTCTGCCAATAGCAGAGCGATCATATTGAATGCCGTATCTACAATGTACCAGTCTCGTACAGTAACAGTGGACGCCTAGCTGACTCGGAGGTCCTCTGGTAAACACGATGGAGGGCGGAGGAATCTTGCAGCATGGTTTCCCTTCGTGACGCAGTTGGTTGCTAGGTGTGAATGAACCGATGCTCTCACTCAATTAATCGTCTCTCCTCAGTCATCAAGTTCATCACAACAAAGCAACAACCCGACCTGACTTCTTTCCTGTCCTGGATATTCAGAGAGGAAGACATGGCTTTTTAAATTCAGAAGCACTCGGACTCCCGAAGACGCCGTGCTTTGCTTTCGCAACGCACCCTAAACTCACAACATTTTCAGCCAGAATGGAGTAAGTTCAACTCGTTTCTTTGTGACTGATCTTGGGTGAAGCGGTCTTAAACTTTGTTGACAGACTCTATTTGGGTTAGAATGTAGCCTAGAAATGTAATATAGCCTACAAAGTCATTGTATCTCTTTTCACTCTGAAGTTATAAGTGCTTATAGTAGGCTATAGCCTAAACGTTGTTGGTACTTGGGGAAACTTTGCCTTACAAAAACAACAACAATAATAACATAGAACTATGAACATAATGTTCACGTGGGGTAATAATGTCATAACGGTGGTAGTAATAACAGTATTGCAAAGTACGATTTTCATTATAAATGTGTAGGACGATGTAAGTGACAGCTAAGTCTTTTGTTGCTTGTTGGTAGTTTCATGGAAGGTCGCTCTGGTTTTATATTGAGTTTGTCAGGGTAATTATTACAATTTTAGTTCATTTGTGTTCATCTTTACCAGCCTGTGCCACTTTCCAGCTAGTTATTGTTTTAACTGTGCTTGGATAATTGTTGAGGGTTAGCGTATGGTAACGGTGAGATGTGTCTGGGTTATTCTAGAACATAATGCAAATAATGATGCATTACGTCATTGACGTAGCCCACGTGTGTTCAGGGCATCAAGTGCATCTGCCCCACGCACCTTTGGCGTTGACAGACCCCTGGCCCCACCGTACGTTTCTCAGTTCCCATGTCAAGTATTCAGAATACAAAGAGGTGTTATACTTATATATATTTCTTGGGTATTTCAGACTGAACATGCGGAAGTTACAGTAACCTTATGTACAGCTATTTTTCTGACGAACATTTTGCCTGCACAAAAGCTTGCAGTTTGTGGGGTTTTAGCTATTTCCACTGATACTTGGTAGTTTGGTCTGAATTTAAAGGGTCAGATAAGTTCATGTTTGGGGACATTGTGGACAAGGGTAACTTTCTATAACTTTGTAACAGTTTTTTGTTACAATACACATGAAACAAAACACACAAGGTGGCTTGAGGTGGCATTCTCTGACTTGATGTTGTCCAATGTGTTCACCTGCTATTCAACAGCATTGGTGTGTTTTAAGTGTCAATAATACCAACCTGTAGGGGGCCTGTAGGGGGCCTGACCTCACTTGCCCCCTACAGGTTGTTGCGGTTGTTGTTAAGTTGAAAAACTACTGTTTTGAGTGATGAGTAGTGACTCTTGAGTTTTACAGAATTGCTTTAACACCTCCCCCTCATTCGTTACCTCCTAGGTTTCATTATGCTCACCCAGCCCTGTTCACTGTGGCTCAACTCTCACACCCTACCAACTCACAGCGTACGCTTGGACTTGGACTGAATCAAAATACGAATAGACATAATGATGGCAACATCAGCTCCTCTTTGGAAGACTCTTCGCGTCTGCCCGGTAGACCCCCTCGCTCTCTCACACCCACAGGCTAACCACAGCCAATCACAAGGGTGCAGGGGGGAGGTGCCAGAGGAGAGTCAGCACTTAATTGGTGAGTTGCAGAGAGTACGCTTTTTTATTTTTCCACATTTCAGGTGGGCACCGCACTGCAGCACATTCGTTCTCCTCGAACAGTGAGTAATAAACTAGTTACGTCTCTATTTATTAGCCAAGAAACGTAGCTACTTTTTAAAAATGAATAATCTTTAATTACAAATATGTCATTTAAAAACTAGCATGGTATTTCCTTTAAAAATGTTTTTTTTAATCTATTGTCGAGATGTAATATTTTATTAGCATTATTATGTTACTTTAGTTAAAATAAGTGACAATGTTATTTGCATATATCCATATTTCTTTTTTTTTTTCTTCTCTCCATAGGTGATGGTCTCACTGACTGGATGACGGAAGAAGTGGATTTCTCCTCTTACCTCCCAACCCCCCACTCCTCTCCCTCCCCTCACGCCTCCCTTCCCCCCTCACCCCTTCACAATGATACCCAGGTGCCCTCGGACTTAGAGGTCATGACCTCTCTGCTTCAAGAGGAGCTTGCTCAACTGGAGGACTACTTCCTGTCCGAACCAATACCAGAGAAAGGGGTAAAATTGGGAAAATGTGACAAGGGTCCACTGCCAGTCGGTCCTCAGTCATACTACCAGTTGCCCTATCCGTCATATTCTACTTCCAACCAATCGGAATCCAGCCCTCTTCTTGTTACCCTGGCAACTGGTGAACTAGACCTGCTGAGCTTTTGTGGAGGTCCCATTGGTCGATCAAAAAATCCTCGACACGCCCCTTACAATGGCTGTCGCCCCAATGGGTGTGGTCGTAAAAGAGTTTCTGAAGGGGTGAGGGTGGGCGAGGCCTATGAGAATAGCATATGGAGTTCCAAAGGAAATAACTCAGGTAGCTCAGCAGGGACACTTAATGGTAGTTACAGCTGTGTGGAGGACGAGCGGGTGGTAGCCAAGAGTTACTGTCTAGGCAGTGCAGTCGAGATAAGAAGATGTGCCATTCTACCCAAGGAGGACAAACATTGTCGCTTTACAGAAGAGGTTGTAGGCGGAGGCAAAGTTGTTTGTGGTGGGTATGGCTTTGGTGGGCCATTGGATATTTCACACAAGAAAGAGGAGCTGTTGATGTATGGCGTAAGGGAAGTAAATGTCAGTGGTGGAGGTGCTGGTAGCAGTGAGATAGAGGAGTTGAGTAATGTCAAAGCTGGTGGCGAGGTGGCGGCAAAGGCCACCATTCCTTGGAAAACCGAGAACAGTGGCGGTTATCTTCAGGCAACAACACAATCAGAGGCCTATCACAGCTTCCTAGGAACTGTTAGCGAACAGGTCAAAGCAGAGGGTTTAGAGATGGGCCGTCAACATGACTTTCACTGTGGTTTCCTAGGGGACCAGGGTTCTGAGTGTCTGTCAGTGGATAGGGAGGGTCTTGACTTTGGGTCTCCAGGCCATAGACAAGGTCGGGGGTTGAAGGAGGACCCCTGCCCTGTGAAACCAGAACTGGAAGCCATTCCAATGGTCCATGGAGAACGCAAGCAGAAGAAGAGAGATCAGAACAAAACCGCCGCTCACAGGTATATGAGCCCTGCAAACTTAGTGGTTGTTCAAAGTGTATCCCTACTGATTAATTCATACCAGAACCAAAAACAATATTGACATTTGATTTTCACTCACTGACTGATAATGTCTTCTGCTTGAACTCACCCCACCCATCCCCCTCAATGCAGGTATCGCCAGCGGAAAAGGGTGGAGCTAGACTGCCTTGAGGAACAGCTGCATGGTCTTGAGGGGCGGAACAGAGAGCTTCGAGATAAGGCAGAATCGGTAGAACGGGAGATCCAATACGTTAAAGACCTACTGATTGAAGTTTACAAGGCCCGTAGCCAGCGGCTCAAGCAGGACACCAACACCTGATACCAAACTTCCGCAAGTAGATTTGAAGGAAGCGTAACAAGAGACATTTTAAGTTTGAATGTTCGATTGAATGTTTTGTTTGTTTGTTCTTTTGTGGGTGGGGGCCAAGGCTTATAATTGCATGTTTTCATTACGTTTTTTATTTTATTTATTTTTTTACTATACTCTATACTACCACTATTTCCGCACTACTCAAGTCCAACCAAGTAAGCCTGCACTGTGACGCTGCATTGTTTTAACTGACAATCAATTTTTTTTCAATTGATCACCTGTTGAATGATCTTCGAACTGAGATTGGCTTGATTTCCCCCAGTGACCTGATGTGTTTTTATAACACTGGTTAGATTATGTGAATTGTCAAAGCCCTGGGCTTTGATGTCAGTAATTCAGCATAATGTATTTTGATTTGTGTTCTATAATACTATTATATCAATGTCAAAAGAATGTCAGTATATTTGTGGCAGCTTTATGCTATTTGTATATTTTGCAAATTACTATTCCAATGACTTAAATTGAGGTTATATGAATAAGAATGCAAACTGCCTTTACAGAGGACTGGAGATTTCATTGAGGGTGACTTATGACTTTGTTTCCTCAGTTGCAAATTGCAATATATTACAATCAGTTTTGCAGCTCAGGTTATGCAATTCATGGCCAAAGTCCTACAAGTAGTGCCAGGCAATTGAGCTCTTGCCCATTAAAGTTTTTTTTTTTTTTTGCATGGCAAGACTTAATGGCTATTAAAATTAATTAGATTTCTGTATGATGCTACAGCTACTGTACACAACTTCCATAAACACCTCACATCCATGCTGTCTCACAGCAAATTCAATTGTAAATTATCTTCACTGGAATTAACTATACGATTTCAAACAATGTGGGACTCTCTGTCTCTACTTGCTGTAAAAGCGAAAACATTCAGGGGTTGTGATTTTATATGGCTGGTTTGCTCTGATTTGTAAGAGTTTTTCAATTGTGTCTTGAGAGAGAGTAGCCTTTAGCTTTTTTTCTAAAAACAAAAACTATTTTCCACTAGAATGTTTGTGATAGCTTTTCATGTTTTTTCCGGCTTTTGTTGATGAGGATGCAGTGTCAATTATTTTAGGAACAACACACCTCTTGTAATTAGGGATTACATTTGTTTTTGCAGACATCAATCTGCTTTAAGGACATGTTAACATAAAAGCATATATGTAATAATTTTACATTGAATTAATTTAACTTGTTTTAGCTTTTTTAATAGATCGTAAGTTCAAACGCAATAAGTGTGAAATGTCTCACTGATAAACTCAATGTTTGGTAGAGATTCATAATTCATTTTGGATGAATGAGAGTAGCATACACTGCATCTTTTTTCAAATAAGCTCTGACATCATGGCGATATACAATCATGTTTATGAAATACAGCTTTGAATGCAATGTGTATGAATGTCATTTTGTGATATTGAAATATTTAAAACATTAAGCCTCATGCATTTAAATCAATTCTAATGTTTCCTCTCAGTATATTTTCTTTGTGTTTATATGTCATTCGTTATATCCAAATAAAGTGATTTGTGTCATCAATAACAGCTCATTCATGTTTTGATCTCATCCATGGCATGGGTAATTGCTGACGAACAACCAGGGGGATTTACATAAACGAAGAGATTAGGGTAGGTTTAGGAACGGCTGCAAAACGGGGCATTAAAAGTAAAGATGTGGATATTGATGTTATTGCAAAGCAGGGATTACATGGACTAATGTAGGCCTGAAGCTGGCTTGATGCCGATTTTGTTGAAGGTTTTATGCCGATGCTGCTGCTCCTTTGTCACACAAGAATACTTAAATTGTCAGGGAATATTATATCATTCGATTATTGGAGAGTTCTAAATGACAAAATATTGTCACATAAATGTCATAATTATAATTAACTAGTTGGGCTGCTGCCTATGTGTCGGCCTATTGATATTGTTTGATCTGTTTTGTTTTGGTTACAAAAATAATGGCAGATGCATTCAGACCCATTCCAAATTGGGTGTGAGAGGGAGTGAGAGAGATTGACCTGCCGATATTCACTGCGCAGGGGCTGTGAGATGCTAATAATGGGTAAAAAAAAAAAAAAAAAGGAACAAAAAGTTACTTGTTTTCCATTTTATTATTATATTTAGATATGCTGAAAATGGTGTGTGTGAATTGAATATGGTGCATAGCCTACCGGCGGCAACTATTCCCCCGACAATGTTATTGCACGTTAATATTTCACTCTTTCTGTTTCAGAATTCTAAAATTAGCAGCATTTAAACGTTTGATTTATGGCATCAAGAGTTATAAAACACATTGCTCAACATTGAAAGACCGTATATTCTCCGTCGTCGATCAGCGCTATATTGGTTGGTTACATTCTTTATTGAGATCATCATGTTAAATAATTATTTTTGGGAAAAAAATAACTGTCTCAATACTGGTTCAGGAGTCTTTCAGGGGAAAGTTCATATGGCAATTTTAAACGTTAACTGGACTCATTCATTCGCAGTTTACTCCATAACATCTGCAACAGGATCTCCCGCTATGTGCATAGAAAACATGAAACTTTCGCCAGATAGTAGGCCTAGGCCGTCCGTTTGATTGGACTGAAAGCCGCGCACTACTGAACTGAATTAAAGTAGCACACATTGTAAGTTGAGTCTTTGCAGTTGTCCACTTTGGCCAATTGTTATTTCGAGCTTTAAGAACTTAAATCTGATGTAAGGTTTTTGAATAGGCTACAGCCAGTCTGTCAAACTCAATCGAAAGTGTGAAATAAAATCTCCCTTTTCATTTTAATGAAAATAATGATTTAATACAAAATAATGTTGAATCTTAGTCCTACAACGAATTAGGAATCCATAGGAATAAAATATTTCATATGAGGTCAAAACAAATAATTAGATGACAAATTCAGTCCTCAGTCATTGGAATGTTATTTACTTAGACCAATATGGCTATTTAAGTACAAAGTTAATAAAAAACGAATGTATAACAAGAGAAAAAACACTATTATTTAATGATGATACTAAACCATTCCTGCTGAGATTACCGTCATGACAATTCATGACATATTCAGAATCAGAATCAGAAGAATCACCCAAAAAGAATTCAGATTCTGATTCATAATCATGACATTTCATGACATATTCAAATATTGTACATTAATTATTAAAACATTACAACATAAACCGTTTCATAAACAATGCATTCTGAGGCCAGACATCATCATGCCATCTACACAAACAACATATTAGCCTAATTAAACCAACCAATGTGTTGTTCTGCTCATTCCAATTTCCGAGTGCAAAAATGTTCGCTAGTACTCTCTAAAAATGTGACACATTATGCTGGTTTTAAAGAATCTTGTTCACTGTTCACTGCAGATGAGTGTGGCCATCCAGCTTACTTAGTGAATCCCAGTATTAGGCAGCAGGAGACTGGCTGGTCCACAAGTCTAATCCATGTCTCTCACCCACTGGCACTCATAGCTGGTTAATGATCTGACGATAGTCACACTGTGGAGGTGCATGCTGTGAAGCCTGGCAAAGTTTTTCACGTGCATCAAAGGACACCAGGGCCTTAAATAAGAAAAAAGATGGGAGAGAGTAGTGAGATTTTAATATGATCCTAGCACAGCACAGTGTGTGTGTGTGTGTGTGTGTGTGTGTGTGTGTGTGTATATGTGTATGTATGTATGGTGGTGGTAGTGGTGATGGTGGTGGGGTGGGGAGGGATAAATTAGCCCAAGGCAATGATGTGGGAAGACAGTGGTGAAGTTCGTTATGAGAGTTGGTCAACATTTGAATAATTCAATGAATTAAATAGAGAGACTGATAAATAAATAATATGTCTCTGGATTTTGTGGGCAATCAGTCATTCTGAGAGAAAAACAGACAACAATAATCCTCTTTCACAGATAGATAGATTTTAAAGCACCATTTAGAAAGTGTAACATCTAACATTTTCTTTAGGAGAAAAATAAAGCAAATTCTTAGATTTTTTTTTTCGTAGACGGAAAGTAATATCCACCATCTCACATTTACTTTGCATTAGTTCCGTTACCTGTCGGAGTAAGTCGTGCTGGCTGTACACGCAGAGGGTAGCGATCGCCGCTTGTCTGACAGAATGCTGTGAATCGGCACAGGCAGCCTGAAGGAGCAGTTGGGGCACATCTCTGTCTAGCAGTGTAGACACCCCCCCATCCACAGTGGCCATGTTTCCCAGGGCTGCACAGCAGTGCTGGCGTGTCAGCGCATCAATGTCAGTAATAAGGCACACCAGCATGGCGGCTGCACCCTTGGCCTCCTCCACCCATCTGTTCCCCTCCTCTTGGTTCACTCCGTTTATGAGCGTCGAGGCTGAATCTTCTCTTGCCCCGACCTGGAAGCACACACTCTTGTCCTTGTCCTTCATACTGTGCTGGGCTGTGGAAACATGTCTGGTATCTCTCCCAATGACAGCACCTCTCCCATTGGGCCTGACAGTCTTCAACCCAGCCTGTCCAATCAGCCCAAGCCAATTCCCCACCGCTCGGCAGGACATTCTCCGGACAGACGGAGAGGGGTCACGAAGACAGCCAATCATATCTTTGAAAATGACAGATTGTAGCAGCAGTTGTGGGTCCCTAAAGGGGTTCAAGTTACCCAGAAGGCTGCAGGTGGCAGCTTTGACCCTGTCGTCAAGGTGAGCCAGGGCCTGGTGCAGGGGTGTGGGCTCCAGGTACAGGACAGGGCAGGAGGGCCAGGGAGAGGAACGTGCTGCCTGGGACAGCAGGGTGAGGAGCTCCACAGCGGAGTTCCACAGGGCCTCTGGCTGCAGCAGGGCAGAGAGCAGTGAGCTGGCAGTCCTACTCTCAGACACTGGAGCCTGGTCCCTAGAGACTGTGAGCTGGTCTTCGCTGCCCTTCTTCCCCTCCCTGGGTGGGGAGAAGAAGCCACAGGCACCAGTGACTGCTGTGAAGCAGGAGACAGAGTGGACTGGGTCACAGAGGAGTAGGCGGCACAGCAGAGAGAGAGGCAGCTCCAGGAGCGATGGAGGAAGGCTTCGGATCACCTAAAGGGAAAGAATACAATACTGTCAACTCATCAAAGATCAAACAGCAGACTGGAAACATCACAAATGTTTTCCCAATGGTAGCAAGACAGCAGCGTGGAGTTGCAATTAGGATTAACCTGATTTACGACTGGAGCAATTGTTATCCTTAGTTGCAGCACAAATATATTTTCTAAGTCAAACATTCACATTTTAACAGAGAGGTAGATCCTGACCTGCAGTAGGCCTGAGACGATGCCACAGCTATTATACAGTTGGAGGACTTTGGCCATGGTCTCCGAGGGCAAGTCCAGGGCAAATGGAAAGCAGAGTAGGTGGCAGCTCAACACTGATAGGCTGCTCAAACTAAAGTCCCCCCAGAGTTGCCCAGTAGTCCCCTCAGAAGGCTTGTAAAGACTGTAGAGTAAAGGAAAAGGAACTTTTAGCATCAAACTGTGTCAGTAGGGCTAGTGTTACAGTCGTGGACTGGAAACATTGGCACCCCTGTACTTCTGTCAGATAATACACCACTTCTCCCAGAACGTTGTTACAATTTACAAATGCTTTGGTATTCACATGTTTATTTATTTTGTTTGTTTTGGAACAACACAAAAAAGCAGAGGAAAAAAAGGCAGATCTGATATCATTCCACACAGAACTCCACAAATGGACTGGACAAAATGATTGGCAATTAAAATTAATTAGTTAATTTAAGTTAAAGACATCACTCCTGTCCTCCACTCTCTCCACTGGCTCCCCATCAAAGAACGTATACAATTCAAAGTACTCATCCTCACATTCAAAGCCCTCCATAGCCTGGCCCCCCCTTACCTGACTGACCTCCTTCTCCCCCACCGCCCTACCCGTACCCTCCGATCCTCATCCATTGTTCCCCTCACTGTCCCACCCTCAAAACTCAAAGGCTTCGGTCACCGTGCCTTTTCACGAGCTGCACCCCACCTCTGGAACTCTCTCCCTCAACCACTCAGAGACTCACCCTCACTCCTCACTTTTAAATCCCACCTCAAAACCTACCTGTTCTCCCATGCCTACAGCCTCCCCTACCCCTAGCCATCTCCCCCATCCCGGCCACCCCCCCCCCCCCCCCCTGTTTTTGTGTTTTCCGTATCTCCTGTATTGTCAGCGTCTTTGAGCCTCGGAAAAGCGCTATATAAATTATAATGAATTATTATTATTATTATTATTAAATAATTGTATTTCAAGCATGTAATGCTCCTTTAATTTGTATATAAACTCAACAGTGGCAAGTTACAGGTGCTGGCAATATAGAAATCACACTTGAAACCAGTTAAAATGGAAAAAAGTTGACTCAACCATTGTGTTGTGTGTCTGTGTCTGAGCATGGAGAAAAGAAAGAAGAGCAAAGAATTGTCTAAGGATTTGAGAAACCAAATTGTGGAAAAGCATGGACAATCTCAAGGCTACAAGTCCATCTCCAGAGATCTTAATGTTCCTGTGTCCACTGTGAACAACGTCATCAAGACATGTACAGCCCATGGCACTGTAGCTAACCTCCCTGGACGTGGACGGAAGAGAAGAATTGATAAAAAGATTGGTGGTTGTTGGAATGGTGGTTAAAAAAACTCAACCAACTTCCAAACAAGTTCAAGCTGACCATCAGCTCTTACTATCCTTCACAATCTGAATGAAATGGGATGTTATAGTAGGAGACCCAGGAGGACTCCACTGCTGACACAAAAGCCAGACTGGAGTTTTCCAAAATGTACTTGGGGAAGCCAAAATCATTCTGGGAGAACGTCCTGTGGACAGATGAGATCAAAATAGAGCTTTTTGGTAAAGCTCATCATTGTAGTGTTTACAGAAAATGAAATGAGGCCTACAAAGAAAAGAACACAGTCCCTACAGTCAAACATGGTGGAGGTTCACAGATGTTTTGGGGTTGCTTTGCTGCTTCTGGCACTGGATGCCTTGACTGTGTGTATGGCATCATACAATCTGAAGACTACCAAAAATGTTGGGGTGCCATGTAGGGCCCAGTGTCAGAAAGCTGGGTCTCCATCAGTGGTCATGGGTCATCCAGCAGGACAATGACCCAAAGCATACTTCAAAAAGCACCTAGAAATGGTTTAAGACAAAGCGCTGGAGAGTTCTGAAGTGGCCAGCAACGAGTCCAGATCTAAATCCCATAGAACACCTGTGGAGTGATCTGGAGCAGTTGGCAAAAGAAGAGTGGTCCAAAATTCCAGTAGAGAGGTGTAAGAAACTCATTCATGGTTACAGGAAGCGATTGATTTCAGTTATTTTTTCCAAAGGGTGTGCTAACAAAAATTAAGTTAATTATTATTATTATTATTATTATTATTAACCATTAACCATCATTTTTGACCAGTCCAGTTTTTGAGTTCTGTGTGGAATGATATCCGATTTGGCTTTTCTTCTCTTTTTGACATGACTGTATATGCAGCAAGGACAAGCCATCACTCACAGAAGAGAAAAAAGTGCTGCCACTTACCAATCGGTGATGAGCAGACGGCCCAGGGTTTGTATGCAGTTTGTGTCACCCTCTGAGAACAGGGGAACACACATGTACGGATCCCTGGTGAAGACAAACAGGGTGATCGACAGGAAGACATATAGTCCTGATGGGAGAGGAGATTAGAAAAAAATTAGATAATGTGGCATGGTGTAAAACCAAACATTCATATGATGAATGAATATGGCATTAGATATACCGTAAGCTGGGTCTCATATACCATTTGAGGAACAAAAGTCTGTTTTGGGTGCCGTCTTTTCCAATGAAGTACCAACTCTCACCCACAGGCGGCGCATAAGGCTCAAATCCAAAGATATAGATTGTGGACTGTTTTCATTCTGTACAGAGAGAAAAGGGAAAAGGGGAATTACCTTTTTATTATATTACTATGAAAATAAAATGCTTTAATAAGGCATATCTAAACAACTAACAAGAAGAATACTTGTATTATAGAATATACATTCCAATGTTGGTGTATGAAAGACAATGCAAAACAAGCCCAATAAACACTGTGCTATACTTGTTGTTTTTGCTGACCTCAGAGAGGGTGTGGAGAACCAAAGATAAGAGGCCATCGCAGAGGCCCCAGCCCAGTGGTAAAGATATGCAAGTCTGAAAGAAATAGAGGAAGAGAGAAACACCGTATAACTGTACTGTATACTCACACAAAAAAAGATTGTGCTCATCATGGGTATTGACACACGTACCTCATCCAAGGGCGAGAGCAGATTCTTGATAACGGCAGTCAACCTGTCCATGCAAACATCCACAGACACTCCACTCTGGATGAACATGGTCAGAACAGAGGCAGCTAGAGGCTAAGTGAGAAACAGAAAAAGACAGAGAAAGAGGATCAGTACAGAGTAATTAACACTATGGGTGATTAGTCATCTCAGGTTTAGGTTGGATACTTACCGCCAGAAGGTTAGGGTTAGGACGAAGCAGAATCTTGACAAAGGGCTTGGTTAAATCTCCCAAACTACAGTGAGAAAATACTGTGAATGAACATGCCATCAAGAATGAGTACTAACACATTGCGTTAAAATCTTTTGCTTTAAAAGGCATGTCAACATCCATTGTGAATAAAAATGTTTACACTACTAGCTGACTTGACACAGCAATCTACCTTGAGAAAAATGACAACTGAAGAGAAAGAAAGCAAAGCTTATGTTAAAACCTGTTCTCTGCTTGCTCCCAGTCATGATGTCTCTCCCAGTAGGTCAAGAGCACAACAATCACATCCCCAAGCACTGTCACACTCCAGGGTTGCTTATAGTGGGGAGAGAGAGAGAGAGAGAGAGAGAGAGAGAGAGAGAGAGAGAGAGAGAGAGAGAGAGAGAGAGAGAGAGAGAGAGAGAGAGAAAGAGAGAGGGAGAGAGGGAGTGAGAAAGAGACAGAGAAAGAGAAAGAGAGATTCTGAGAAAGAAAGGTTCTCAGGATGCATATATGACGGGCTGTGTTTGAACCCGGGATAACCATGTGTGAAACGCAAGCATCTACCATTAGGCCAAAGTTCAAGGACAACACTTGGGTTTACATGCCATTTACCTTTCATCACAAGAGCATGATTCCAATCACATCTGCTACATGTCGGCCTAGGTTTTTTAAATGGGACTGGGTAATATAATACTTTTGTTAATATTAACCTTTACGACCACTGGATTCTCCACAATATTATGGACCAGATCAAACAAGAAATGAGGTAAGCCAAGTTCACGTCCAATGTGGCTAGAGTCCTCTGGGTCAGAGGTCAAGATCAGGTTACACAGGACCTTCAGAGGCTGACGAATCTGGCATGCTCCCTCCAGAATCCCATCCAATAGCTGAACAGGAAGACAGAGGTCTAGGTCAAAGCATGTATATTTTTGCATGGAGTTACGGTAACTTTGTGTCAACTAACTTGATAGGTTGTTTCAATACTGTAGCTTGTACGCAGTACCTGGGTTTTGGATGTCAGTAACTTCCCTTTCAAACGGGGAATGATGGTTTGACTACTGGGGACAGAGGTCTGCTGCTTTGGGTCTGTTTCTTGGGCCAACCTCTCCCACTCCTCATCACTGTCAACATCCTGATGGGAAGTACCAATAGTGAAAAACAGACCATGACGGGCTGCCTGCTGCTTAAGATAAAACTCCTCAAGATAGGACAAAGCAGGGCTTTTGCCATGCACATTTGTGTTGATGCCAATATATACCAATCCTGTATGAGTCACAGCATGAGTTCAATTAAAATCACAATCTCCTAGTTAATGATGAGACCAGACTTTGTCTGTGGCCAGCAGGGGGTGCTCCAGTTGCTCTGACCTGGCTGTGCAGCCTCACAGCGCTCAGGCTGGTGCGGCCGTGCTCAGGGCGCCTCAGTGCCTGTCGTGGCCCAACTTCCACAGAGGGGAACTCCTGCTCATAATCCCGGCTGATCTGACCCCTACAGGAGACAGGGGACACCCTGTACATTTTCACAAAATGGAATTAAAAGGTAAAGAATGGACTCTCTAAAGTTTAAACCAATTTTGGAATTATGTTTGCTTGAGCAAGACTCTTGATCAATATGCTGTGTGCTATTATGTTCTTACCTGTCTGTAGATGTCTCATTGGCTTGCTGTGTTGTAGTAAGGCTCAGATTAACAATTGTCTGGGCCATATCTTGATCCAAACCATTTGAGGGCGCCACAGGGGTGTCTTTGGAGTGTGGCTTTGCTGCAGGGGCTGTCTTTGAGGGTGCCTGACTAAGTGAATCTGTTTTTATGCTTCCAATCTAAGCATAGTGTGCAAAGTCATAACAAATTAGACAGTTTAGAGAGGTTTTCCTTGTTTACTTGGATTCCTGTGTATGGTTATGATTACAATCATGATATACAGTACATGTTACCTGTTTTCTCCTCTTGTCTTGTTTATCTCTCTGTTCCCTGGCCTTGCGCAATAACTTCCCCTCTCCACTGTGAGGTGCTGCCTTCTCTGCTGCTTGCTGTAGCTTCAGAGCCTGCACGTCTGGACTAGGGGTCACTGTCAGGGGGCTGGACGCACTGGAGACTGATAGCACTACCAACACCGACATCAAGGAAGACATACAACAACCACATATCAAAGAGATCTTAAAATCGATCTATCACGAAACCTACAATGTCTGAATTTAGAAGAAAAAAAAACATCAGACCAAACCTAATGACCTTACCTAGAACTCCATCTGCAACAAATGGGTGTTTGAGGAGCTCTGGCCATGACAATCTCTTCTGTGGGTCTTTGGTCAACAAGCCCTTCAGGAAACTCTAATATAGCAAGATTAAGAAAAGGCAAGTACTGTGACATGTCTTAACACCAAGCGAAAATACAACAAACTAATTCAGGATTGACAGGAACTTTGTACCGTGCAGGTCTGGCTCATGCTGTCTGGCCACTTTACCGGGTCCCTCACTATAAGCTTCACCAGCTGAAAGATGGAGTTGGTGTAGAAGGGTGGCACTCCTGTGTGGAGCTCATAGAGAATGCAGCCCAGAGACCAGAGGTCAGCAGTGTGGTCGTAGGGCTTCTCCTCCACTAGCTCTGGTGACATGTAGAGTGGTGTTCCTTTGATGGAGGTCAGGACCAGCGTAGAAACACTCATAGATCTGGCAAACCTGTGGGACACACAGATAAACTAGCACTATTGTTTGACATAATCATCCACTAACATTTCTATTTCTTCTAATTACACCTAAGGATATCCATAGATATTTGATTAATAGTTTAATGGATGCCCCACTTTTTTTTGTAATTAATAATCAGACTGAAATGTTGCCTAATATTTCTCATACGTTTCACATTTCTAAGCTAAACATCTAAGCTGAACATTCATACACTCGAGACTCTTGGATACTGTTTTTTCTCTTTTTTCTTTTGCTCGCTCACCTCTTTTTTCTGAAAATGGAATCTGTTAAACAATTGATCAAGTTTGCATGGCCTAACACATCAAATTACTGATAATATTATTACACATGTATATCATGTGATTCTTACCCAAAATCACACAGTTTCACCACCCCACCTTTCCCCAACAGGATATTTTGTGGTTTCATGTCCCGGTGAAGTATCCGATGTGAATGCAAATAATATAAAGCTGAGACCAGCTGGCAGGCAATCTCATGGACCTTGACACAGAGCAAATCATACAGTGAAAAAAAGCATGTTAATGAATTTGAAATCGGATCAATTACTGTACTGTACATGAATGCATATTCTCTCTGACACATTTCTGGAATTCAAATGCCTATCTGCAATGTCTGAATCTGGACATTAGAACTCCTATGATTCTGAAATCAGAGTGGTATTTTCAGCAAAAAACTTCAATGACATTTTGGGGAGCACAGAGACCTACATTAACTTGTGGAAAAAGAGCATAATAGGTCTCCTTTAAGTGTGCACTTGCAGCTACATTGTGGGTCTCAATGGGACTCCAAAAAAGTGGGTTTTACCTGGCTCTCTGGTAAGTTTCCATCATCCTCAAGGATTTGGAACAACTCGCCCTCTGCATACTCAGTCACAACGACAACCTGCCATGCACAGACAGACAGCATGATCATCACACATACACATGACGACCATGAAGCAACGACCATGGACCACAGAGTCCAGTCCTGTAGAAAGTCTCTAGGCTAACTGGTTCATTAACTAGTTACATTACACTAATCAAGAAGTTGAAATGGGAGCATTGTTTTGCTAAATTATTGTTAGATCGTGTTGACATTAAATTCAGTGGTGGAAAGAAACCGGTATGTGGTTATACCTCCCGTTCAGTCTCAAAGCTGTCCAACAGCAGAACAATGTTGGGATGTTGAAGTCCCCTCATGATGTCAATTTCCCTTTTGAGACTTCGCAACTCCTTTTCAGAGCGGCCCACCTTCGGAATGAACTTCAGTGCCACCACCTAGGAAAGATCCATGCAGGGGGATTCTCTCGATTCAACATATCAGGTCATATAGAGATATGATATATATATATATATATATATATGCTTTACAAACATACTAATGATGCTAACAATATATTGCCAAACAGTAGGCCTGTGTGAGCTAGTGACATCTCTGGGCCTTAGCTAATAGAAGCCCGTTAGAATTCTAGCGAACTTACCTGGCCACTAAACTTTTTGCGTCCTTTATACACTCGTCCAAACGAGCCCTCTCCTATCATCTCCAAAATGTGATACAACTCCATAGTGTAAGTTAGCTGGGCAACTCTCCGACTTTTCCTACAAAGCTAGCCAATCAAACATATATATGTAATAAACGATGAAGACATGAAGAGTCTGGAGAAGTGTATTTGCCTTTATGCAGCTCCGCTAACAACAATGTGTTGAAGAACCAAACTGCGGTTATCAACCCGAGGCGTCCGAGGAGGTGCCCATTTAAAACACTTCATAGAAAAAACATAGACACATATTTTTGCTACAATCTATGAACATGTATTCATTATTTTCTCGTATATTCTGATATATAATGACAACGTGTTATTCTTAAACCGATTTATTAGACACACACACAAAACATTTGAGTCAAGCAATTGATAAGGCAGCCAAAACACGACATTTGACATGGGACCTTAGCCTAACAACCGGGTTTGCGTCCCTAGTAACGGACAATACTTTCTTCGTATGGGTAACCCGATACACATACACACGTACTCACATATTATTTTGTTGTTTTATTTTTGGATTTTAAGTTTGGAAATAAGTGTTGTTTTAGTAAAGGTCATGCCGAGGAATACAGGAAACACTGGAGACGTTCACTCACACACACGCACGCATACGCACACGCACACGCACACGCACACACACGCACGCACGCACGCACGCACGCACACACACACACACACACACACACACACACACACACACACACACACACACACACACACAGTGAAAGAGAGAGAGAGAGAAAGAGAGAGAGGGAGAAAGAGACAGATTGTTAACTTTAAACATGACACATACGTATGCTTGACACATGACATTTATGATAACAATCATCCTGTCTCGGCCCATGATACCATGCACTACTTAGGTCAGGGCACTCCAGAACATCTTGTAAACCAGAGGATAATGTTTGAGCACTGTTAGAATACACAGGAGTATCATAAAGAGGGACATTTGTCAAATTAGCTCTGTATGTGGATTCCATCTGCACAGGACCACAGCATGATGCAGACAGTGATGATGAGAGGTGATTGGTTTCTGCAGGATTGATATTCTCTAGTGTGCAGGGAGGAGTCCAAGGGTCTAACGACGACATGGAGGTCTACAACAAAAGATCAGAAGATGTAAACAATGCCAATGGAGGAATACTCTTTACACAGAACTAATACACAGAAACCATAAACTTATCCTAGCCATTTTAAAAGACAGCTCAATCAATTTTATGAGGACATGGCTATTTATGTAGCCCAATATATACACAAAAATAGAACTAATGAAACAAGAGTTGATTGCATGACGCATGCCTGCCTACCTGTCCTTCGCCATAGTTAAGTAGGGGCCAAGGCTGTTGAAAAGTGTAGTTGTAGGGTTCACTGTAGACTACAGGTTCAGTCTGTTGTCTTGAGCTGAAATCACCATTGAACAATGAGCAACACTCTGTCACACTTGACTTGTCAATGGAAAGACCTGTATGAGAGTTTGGCTCTGGCACCAGACAGTGAGCATGAGCTGAAAAGTTAAAGAAAAGATGACCTGTGATGAAGTGATCTAAGTAAATACGACATATTAACCAATAAGACATACTGTAGAATTAATTAAAGTGATTAAATTAAAGTAAAATTATAGCCATATCAATAAAAATAATGACCTAATTGGGACAGTGATGAGGCTCAATTATGCATGCTTGAATCATGCTTAAATCTCCACGATTCAATCATGAAACATTTAGTGAAATCGTCTCAGTTTAATGTAGGCCTATAAACGTATTATTTTGAGAGAAAAAATAACACACCCACCGAAGAAAGATGTGGCGCCAACATCTTGGTACAGAGAATTTGAAAGTTCCTGTAAGAACGAACATGGTCAATTTCACACAGAATGTCATGCAGAAGGCCACGCATAATAATAACAATGTCAATGCTAAATTATTCTCAAAATGTTAAGCTTTTTGGAACTAAAGGATCTCAGCTTACCAATGCAACTTTCATCCGTGCCTGACGAGCCCTGCGAGTTTTCAGCAGTTCCTTGACCGTGATTTTCACCCGAACACCCTGGTAGACCTTTACTTTCTCTGTTTCAGAGGAAATAGATATACATTATAGCTATAGTTGAGGCATATTCAAACAGGGGATATTTCCCCTCTGATGCACCACACCATTCTATGCAATTGGCTACGCTCAAGGCAAGCGCAAATTAAGTCTGAAATAGCCTAAGTGTAAAGGTGCGCTGAAGAAGCACCTGTTTAGCGCACTTTCTGAATATGCACCCGGTCGCTAATTAGGTTAGCCAACTAAGACATTACCCGGTGGCCCTGGCGGCTATTGAGCCATTAGGTAGGTCGATAATTAGGCATTTCAATACGTGATAGGAATGATAGGGGGGGGGATGCTGGAACCCCCCATGTGATGGAACTCTCCCATGGAACCAAAAGTGGAACCAAAGTTCCCTCCACACGCACTAGAACATTTGCCATTACTGGCCTACGGTGCATGCATAAACGGTAGGATACCTGCATTAACGGTAGGATACCTGCATAAACAACAGGCCTATAGTAATTTCCTGACCACGAGCACATACCAACACAATAACAAAATTACAAAATCCTCAACTTCTCTTTTTTTTTTTTTTTCTTTCAGCCGCACCAAAAGAGAGCTCATGTAAATATCAATCGGAATATAAAAGGACTCACCGGATGACATTTTGCCTGCAGACACACTTCTGAGATCCGAACAATTGGCGGATTCAATCAGCGCACAGTGCTGATCAGTCACCTGGCGCGAAGAAAAACCGACAGCTCTAACTTGGCAAAGAACCCACAGCAGTTGTCTTAAATGTTAGGGGCTAAACGTTTTTTTTTCTGAACTATCTCTTGCTGTGTTTTGTCCTATAAATACTGTATGTAACCTCGTCATAAGGATTTAACAATGATTGCACGGAATTAATTTGAATATTCAAATACATTGCCTAATGCAGCCATTGTCATTGCCAGACAAAAAAAAAACTTTCTGTATGAATCTTTCTGTCTATAGGCTGATGAGACTGGAAGTAATGCGTGTGTTGTTTTATCTTAGCCATGAACAGTCTTTTATAGT
>NC_137689.1:14182994-14385494 GCF_963989245.1 Nansenia antarctica
GAGAGAGAGAGAGAGAGAGAGAGAGAGAGAGAGAGAGAGAGAGAGAGAGAGAGAGTGAGTGAGTATGTGTGTGAGTATGTGTGTGTTATTATGCAAAACACTGCAGTCAGCTTGGATCAAGCACACCTATTCCGGAGAAAGCAATGAATGAGTTGTGGAGGGAGAGACATAATGAAAGAGCAAGAGAGGGGAGGGTAGGGAGGGGCATGGAGGGCAGGCAAATATTGTGGGCAGATATTTGAATGTAATTAGACAACTTGCCTATGGATGTGCCCTACCCCGTGCAAGTGTTACTAGTCTCAGTGAGCACACAAACCAAGTGTGGAGGCCTACACTACAAGAATGTTGTGTAGGTTGTGTACACTACAAGAATGTTGTGTAGGTTGTGTACACTACAAGAATGTTGTGTAGGCCAAGGAGTCATGGATGGGTCTGATATCTGAGGAATTATCACAGCAGCCAGACCAAGACTTATTTTGATTATCATTCCGATCTTAGTATTTTGTGGTAGCCTTAAGCATCTAACAGGGTTAAGATGATTGTTGGGCACAAGCTGATTGATGCCTGCTGTGCAGTTGCAGTAATACTATTATATATATATATATATATATATATATATATATTAGTGCTGTCAATTGATTCAATTCTTACATTTTTAGCACATAATAATGTATCACAGTCATTGATGTATCACATATAGGACATTCATGCGTAACATGGCCATTAGCAACCATGTATCATTAAACAGCTGACGTATTAATGACTTACTTTAATTATGATTATCACTGACATTGACATCCAAACAAGGGAGTCACTTTTGCTACAGTATCGTAACAATGCCGTGGAAGCTCTACTCGACCTATTCTTCATACTGTGCTGTATCAGCCATTGAAATGCTTCAACGTAAACTACCGTGAGATAAGTGTGTGTACCAAGCTTTTCATACAGCCATTGAGCAAAGGCTCATTCCCTTTGCATTTGAAGTGCCTCCGACTCCAACTGAAAATAACCATTTTAGCATGTACGATGGGTGATAAAGGGGTCTTGTTTGTTTTAGGTGAGGGTTTTGGGGATGGCCTAACTTTGGCTTAACTGTCTGGGGCCAACAATGGTTTTCTTGTCTGAGGTTTGTTGAGGTCGTTTTGGCAGGTGTGTCTGATTAGACCTCTGATAGGTGACCTGCGAGTAGAGAAAACACAGAGCTATAGGCCTACTGTTAGCTGACTTCAGTTGGAACATGTCATGGCTAATGCTGCGGGAAGAGGAGTTGCATAACCATGAATAGCTTTACGTGACTCTGTATGGACCCCCCTGCTCTTGACTTTGGGAAGCCTTTTGGGAACACTCACTACAATACAGGGTCTTTTCTTTTGTGTGGTTGGTGGTCATGATCTCTGAATTGGAAGAAGACGATACAGAATGTAAATAAGCAGAAAGGCTGGGGTGAAAGGCCAGATTAATGAGAGAAAGAGACAAGCCAAAGGCAAACTCACATTGAATCTGGGAACATTTGGCTGCCTCAACCTTCTCTCTGCAAGAAGGTCTTTGACTGTGTGTTTGACTCGGACACCCTGGTAGACTCTTCTGGAGTAATCTGGAAAGAAGCCATACAAGAATCAACACATTTTGTGTATCTAAGAAGACTTAAGTTCATGTTGAGATTGTTTTATCAAGCATTTATTTGTTGATAAAACATTTGTGTTACTATAGCATTTGCTTATCTATTACCAATGTATTTCTTTCTATGAGACACCTTTTTGTAATGCATGAATTAAAGTTAGTCTCTGGGATATGGCATCATAGCAAAATGAGTGAGGTGACGCTGCCAGAGACTTTAAAAAAAAAGAGATGCAACACACTAGAGAATTTACTGTAGAGTTGAATGTGATTGGTGCATGTGCTCCGCCACTATGTTATAGGGCAGTGAAAGAAATTGACACTTGTTCGCTTTTGTTCACTACAATATCTTTGATGAAAGTTGCTCTGTTTTTACGACGTGATGTCATCACCAAGAGTTAAAGTTATTCATTAACTTATATAGTATTAATACAGTACTAGCCTTTCTGAATGCTTATACAGCAGAATGTCTTATTATGTACAGTATATCGTGGCCTGCTTGTCATGCATTATAAATGCATCTGTAGCCTTTAGATTTTCATATTGTTATGAAAGATTCTAGAAGGTTTTGGGTTGATATGTATTATTCATTATGCTATAAAAGTGCATTCATACTGCATTATGTATAAGTGGCTCATAAAGTGTTAATCTTTAGCCTATTAGTAGCCTTATGTTTATTTAATAAGATAAGACCCTTTTTAGAAGTTTAGAAACCCCCTTAATGAGGGTGACCTGGCAAGAACAACAACAAAGTAGTACCACAGCACAGCATGTACAGCACATACCGTACATTACAAAGGCACACATATACTGTAATGTATGCCTGTCTAGCAAAGCATCTATGTAGGTTCTTGCTGGTTGCCTGATGTGTGAATGCACACATCTTTAGCTGGTAACTACTATTATGTGCAGGCACACGTACCCTATAGGTGACCTGCCTGGATGTAAGTTATGCTCTCTCTTGATACACCTTGTAAAATAAGACAGCCTACATGTACTGTATGTGTCAACATAAACAAAGAAATGCATATGTTTCTCTGGACTCTAGATTGAAAGTTATGATACAGAATATCCCTGTGTGACACAATAAAACAACATTGGCTACAACTCACGCACAGTATTCCATTTCAAAGTATAAAGAATTTATACAGTATGTAAATACAGACACGTACACACACACACACACACACACACACTTACTGATAGAATAATGATGATAGGCATACTGATCATTGAAAATAGACCAAACCTGTTTCCATAGTGTAGTTGTCCACTGAATAATTTTGAAGGATTGTCTGCTAATTTATCCGGGAGTTAGTGAATAGTTCTCATGATACCATTTGAAACTCAGCACATAACAAACTCAGTATCTGTCAAATAGAAGTTCAGATATTATGTACAAGGCATAGCATCGAGCCTGAGGCAGCCTATTTGCTTTGTGTAAATGCAAATTATTGGCTGGACGTTTCTCAATAATTTGCATCACCATTCCAGATTAGAAGACAGAACTTTACCCATAGTGTTGTTGTAGGTGAACATATTTCTTCATTCATTTCGATGATGATGATATGATGATGTTGATTATGTTGATGATAATAATAATAATAATAATAATAATAATAATAATGATAATGATGATGGTGATGATGATGATAATGCTAATAATGATGATTACCACTGGTCATATTAACACCAATGTGTAGAAATGCTGAGAAGGCAGGCTTGTTCACCTGTCACCTTAACCTATGTTTTACAAAGACAACTTGTTCTCCATCAGTGGGGTTTTCCCAGAACTCAAACGTCTGTATGTGGGTTTACCGCACACTGAGTAGAGGTGTCTAATAAAGGTATTCAGGGAATAGTTCTGTGTGCTTTATTGGATGACTATATTGTGCTTTATAGTGCATGGCTGCTATGTACATAACACCTAAATAACATGTAAACATACATTTAATGTTTTTCAGTATTTGTGAAGTGGGATGTGAAATGGGAGGGGGGAAGGGGCACAGGGGGAAAACCCACAGTTGTAACCAGTGCAGCTGAGCCTGTGGTTAGTATAGTATGGCCATTTCTTTCCACCGAACTGGAAACATCCAGGTGTCATGATTCATCAAAATTCGGTGCTGCCTCCCTGTTTTCACTGGGACCTTATCAGCCTTACTGCACCTTCTCTCAGACACCCACTGGCCAAGCCCATGCTCTGGGTGTGACAGTCTGATTCAACACTGCAGCCTCTTTCTTATTATTTTTAAATTTAAAACAAAGATCTACAGACCACTGTGGTTGTGCAAGTTATGAGTGGATTCGACATTGATGAGCACATCAAACTCAACCCGATTTGGTCAAATCAGTCTTACCTTATCCTCAGAAGGATATACATAAGCAGCAGAACAGATCCTCCAGCGCTCTCACAAGTGTCCAGCAAAATCACTGGAGAAAACACAGAATTAAGTATTTTTTGGTAGTTAGTTACTTATTTCTGTCAGATTAATATATTGTGTTGTAGGCAAATTGTGGAATACCATTCATTTCTTGGATTTATAGCGCCTTTCCACCTTACAACAGGTGTTCACAATGTTTTACTGTACATTGTATGGGGGAAACTCACCTCATCCACTGTCAACTACTGTTCATGAAAGCACTGGTAGTCTTAACTTAAACATATTGGTAATGCCATAAACTGCACCTTCATTTTGTCTTCGACAAAAACATAAAGGGCTATGTCGAGCAACAAAGTTTGAATTGTTACCCAGAGAAAAGCCAACTTTGTTTTGATTTAAATGCAATAGAGCAGCCACTTGCTACAGCCGACATGGCACCCGTCGGGAGTGACATTCACATTGGCTGGGGATTCTGGTGGTGAACAAAGTGGCCTTTGACAGCCATGTCTTGGGCAGCTGAGGAGGACGCGGTCCTGTCAGCACTCTTAATTAAATACAGGAAGCAGCGCTGCTGGGGCTGCAGGCTCTGTCGATGGCTATCAGAGCATGCAGGAAGTGGATGGAGGCAGTGTCCGTGGTCTACGCCTACGGCAGCCTTTGAGGTTTGAGAGAGGCTGGCAGCAGAACACACCAGGAACCTCTGATACTCTCTTTATGGGCCTCTGATTATGGTTTGGACTCAGGGACGGAGCGATAAGGGTGTAAAATAAAAGGTTTAAAAGATGAATAATAAAGAATGAATTGATTCGTTTCTCACATGTGGATATCAAACTGGGCTTTGATGTCCTTGTGTGGTGATGGATTTGTGTTGTTTTACTGAGGGGGGTGTCTGTGTTGATGGCTGGCAGCAGAGAGAGAAAAGAGGAGAGAAAGTTGGGGTTTGGGAAGTTTTCTCAGTGGAATTTCATCTCATCCTTATCAAGGAGTAGCCGTGGCTTCAAACACCCTCTCTTCAAAAGAGGGACGTCAGGGTGAGATGCCTGTGACATGTCTAGAGAGACAACCAGAGGAGAGATCAAAGAGCATTTTGCAACTGATAGAATGAGGAAAGGAATGGCTATTGAGACATACCAGTTCATTACTTTGAAAAGCTAACCCAAAACTAAGACATCAGAATACTGTAGGTAATGACACTTCCGGAAATATTCCCATATCAAAAAAACATAATCTGATCCTTTACATCCTGTGGATTAACTGTGCATTTGTGTCATCAAAACCACATAAAAAAAAAACTAATTTCAGACACAAAAGACCATTATTACCATTATTACTGTAAGTCAAGATCAATGGATACCTGATTAAAAAAGAAAGATTAAAACAACCATATTCTCAGAGGATGTCAGTGCCATCTCTTGTCTAGTCTCATATGATCAGTGGAGGGTACAGTACTGTCTGGCCCCAGTGCAGGCGGTGCAGACATTAGGCCTGACACCTGAGGCACACTGGACCCTGTGTCCGTCTATGTCTATAAAGGAACCGACAGGAAACCCCATCCCTGCTCCTACCTGGCTACAGTCCAATCCCTGCTCATGAATCACTGGTGTGCTGTTAAGGCATATACCTATTAGGCCTAGATCCCCACTGAAAGGTACCTAGACATTTAATCAATGATTATCGAATAATCAGCTGATTAGAGTGAAACAATTGTTGATAAATTATTCCTGTCAATTCTTACATTTATTCAAGCATTCTTTAGATAGATAGATAGATAGATAGATAGATAGATAGGTACTTTATTGATCCCCGAGGGGGAATTAAGGCTTTACAGCCGCTCACATCACAAACAACTACAACAAATTAGAGTGACAATAGAATAATAGAACAAAATAGACCTCTGAAACATATACAGTAGGAACAGTCCAGTATGATTTAACATCCCCCAGCCAGACTCTGATCACCCCGATCGAGCCAGTCAGAGGAGGAGTTGTACCGTCTTATTGAGAAAATATCTCCTATAGCGCTCCTTAGTGAAACGTGGTCGTAATAATCTGTTGGTAAAGTAGCTCTGCCACAGTGTCATGTACGGGATGAGAGGGATTGTCCATGGTGGCCAGGAGTTTGGTCCTCATCCTCCTATTGGCCACCATCTCCACAGTGTCCAGGGTGACACCGCTTTCCTAAAGAGCTTGTTCAGCCTCTTGGTGTCACCTTCCTTGATGCTGCCCCCCCCCAGCATACCACCACATACAGCATTGCACTGGCCACCACTGACTGGTAGAACAGCAGTGGTTCAGCATAGTCCTGCACATGTCAAAGGATCTGAGCCTCCACAGGAGATGAAGCTGCCTCTGGGCCCCTCTTGTGCAGGATCTGTGTTACCAGTCCAGTTTATTGTCCAGGTACTACAGCTATGGACCATCTCCTTGTCTTCTCCCTGGATGGAAACAGGAGACAAGGGGACCCTAGTCCTCCTAAAGTCCACCACCATCTCCTTTGTCTTGCTGATGTTGAGTAGCAGGTGGTTCTGCACACACGACTAAACAAAACTGTCCACCAGTACTCTGTACTCTGTCTCTTGGCCTCCACTAACACATCCCACAATAGCAGAATCATCCGAGAACGTCTGCTGGTGGAAAGTATCTGTGTTGTGTGTGAAGTCTGACATAAGGTCAAGAGGAAGGGAGCTAGAACTGTCCCCTGTTGGGCGCTAGTTATGCTCAACACCCAGTCCAACACACATCCATGCAGCGGTACAAATTGTGACCTGTTGGTCAGGTAGTTCGTAATCCAGGAAACAATGAGGGAATCCACCTGCATCCTCAGCAGCTTATCTGCAAGTAGTAAGGGCTGTATGGTGTTAAATGCATTGGAGAAGTCAAAGAACATGACCTTCACAGTGCTGCCAGCATCTAAATGGGAGTGAGCTCTGTGTAGCAGGTAGATGATGACATCATCCATACCAGACACTCACTGCTTACTCAAGACAAATACTGTAATTATATGACAACCATCTTGATTGCTTGATTCATTATTAGCTATCTACAGTGCATGACAGAATACATTGATGACACTTGCTGTTTGCCGTCTGTTGGCAGGTTCAGGAACCTCTGACCCCCTAAGGCAACAACTTGCTGCCAAGTTTCTATAGCCAGATGACACAAAATGATGATATGTTGGCGTGCCAAGAAGAGAGCTGTTGTCATCTAGCTGAGTAGAAGCACTCATCTTTTCCGACAGGTGTGTTATCTAACTGTTACCTCACCTGGATGGGAAAATGTTGACGTCATAGGCCACGGTCGCATGTAGTGGCATCATAGCCATTACCACACCCAACAGGTGGCAATACTGCTGACTAGTCTAGCTACCTCTGTTTGGGTGCTCAGTACACAGTACATACTCTGTTGCTATGTGGTTTCACTCATAACAGGGGTGTCATCCTTTTGAGTACCAATGTTAATGGATCATTCACTCTAGGCCTGAGAGTTGACAGATGGTGTGTGGAAAAAGAAAACAGCGTTATATTTTGCTGTTTGGATTTCAATAAACCTTTAATTGTTAACATAATGTGTTTTTGTGAACATGAAGACTGTTATTTAACATTACTACCCAGGTTTTATTTAATCTCTCCACTGGATGTCATTGTTCCCCTGATAACAGAGTCTGTCTTATGGATAGAATAGGATTGGACCAAGACACAAGCCATGCAGTTTTGCCATCGTTTTTCACCAAATGATGATAAATGTACTGTAATCGAATATACTATATATATTTTTTAAATTGGACAACCATTTTACAATCCATCTTTGTTAACCCCAAGCTAAATGTCACCATACTGAAATACGTATTATGAGCCATTTTTTTCATCCTGCTCTCAGAACATTTCTATGGTCAACATGTGTGCAGGAAGGTACTTTAAGCATCCAAATGGCTTTCCGGGGATGTGGGAGTGTGGTAAAGGAGTCATGGTTCTGCTTCCTGTAAGAGTGAGGCTGTGGTGGAGCCTGCAAGACCAGGCTGTGTCTCATAGAGTACACTGTGTCTGGAGTTCCAATCAGAGTAGCAACCTGCACAGTCAGCTTCCATCACACCTCATCTCTCAGGAGAAGATTAATCTCACAAAGTCTCATACAGTCACAGAGTCTCATCATTCCAAAGAACTCCATTGCCTCTCCAATCTTGTTATTGCTTCTGTTTTCCCATGCGTCATCTTCCCTCTTCATCTGCTCTTTATTTCCTCCTTTCCCATCCCTCTTTTTCATTTTTATCTTAAACAAACTAAGACTAAACAACCACCGGTAATGTTTCGATTTTTTCAGTTTTCTATTTCTACTTTCCTCTGCTTCATAGAGAATGATTTCCTCATTAGGAAATGAATGTGTTAAAGTAGATAAGAAGGCTATTGGAGCCAGACTGGTTGTATCCGTACTGGCTGCCTCTCTTCACACAGCTGGTTGAGCTTGGCAGGCCTGATCCTCATGAAGCAGGTTGGTCTCCCGATGTGGCACACAGCTCTCTATGCCGTCATATCCATCAGCAGTCACCACCGCCTCTGCACAGTGTGGCTAAGGCCTAGTGGCTGGGTTGGGCTTGCTTTGGTGGGACAGGGGGACGGACGGGAATAACCCCCTCTCAATGAGCTCCATATCCGCTCTCCCAGTCTCCCCGTCTCCCTGTCTGAGTATAGACATATAAAAATGCCTCTATTTAAACTGAGAGCATTCCTTTCCAGGGTTCACTGCCGTTTAATTTCTCTCCTCCATTCAGGTAGAAAGAACTCAGAGTCCAAAGCACTAGTGACAGTCATATGCAGACCATGCCAGTTACCTTTTATTACAAAGATTTTATACAAGTTAACATTATCATTAACAGCGGTAAATAAGAGACAGATGGCTACTCGGGCATCAAAGGGAAAAGATAGATATCCAGAAGGTTGGTCTATCTAAATCACATATGTTTGGTTATCAGTATCCAAGGCTGAAGTTGGAACACCCATACAATACCATTTCATAAAGACTAGGGAGAGTGATTTTACACTCATGCAGGATTAATAGGGGTCAAACCGAGGGTCATTTTTGCCCACTACTTGTTCTTGGTACAGTCATAACCTGGACATTGCAGGTCATTAAATAAATTGTATAAAACAGGAGGAAAAAAGCTTGTATAAATCATAGAGTCAGATTTGAAGTACAAAAGTGGGCATGGTGAGACTAGGTCTTGGTATCTGTGAAAGCTATCGAAAGAACTTTGCAGAAAGTGCACAGATGGTAGTGTCATCAGTTTTGCTTGTGGTGGCTGGGTTAGAGTCCAGAGCCCAGCAACACTCTTTTTTATTTATGATGGGAAGGACCAGACCTGGCTGCTCCCCTCAGATCCAAGAGCCCAGTGTCTGACCTTGCATTCACTACCTGATGTGACGTTGGTTGCTCCCCCTCCCCCCACCCCCCCAAGCTGTCTGACTGCTAATACAGGACCTTGACAGTAATCAAGAAGAAGATACTGTAAAATACCTATAACGCCTATACAGCCATTGCCAATATCGAAGATGCAGCTACCAGAGATAGAAAGGAAAATCAGTGAGTCCACTAGAACACCCTTGGCAGTAACAACATGTTTGTATGCAAACCGAGTGTTGGGTAGGTCCATTTTAGAAAGCGTTTTTTTTCCGAACGGTGTTCGTAAATGAAATATTTCTTTCAAGGAATCTCATTCCCTGATCTCTACCGATTAAACATAGTCATTACAACCACTAGGAAGCTTTTAGAAAGCTTGAATGTTACATACTGGACATTTTAAGCTTGACTTTGAAAAAAGTTAACAATCTATAGTTATTCTTGTTCTTGGTTCTTGTTATGAACAGAAATGAAGAAACTGGATATCAAATGATAATGAGCTCCCTTCATATTTATTTATTTGGAATAAGACTAATGAGTATTTTGTCTAGAATGAGAAGAAGGTGAGGGAGTGGATGTGTTCTTGATTCCAGAACCATATTTACAGTAAGAGGGACTGAGTGGAATCCTTTCTGCCCACTCAACTGTGAGGAACGATGGGATGCTCTCCCAGTCTGTCCCAAAGCGGCGTTTGGCCTCCATGGTAACAAACATTTCCTTGGAAGGGCTGGAGAGTACTAGGGCTATGTACGTCAAAGATCTGGATTGTGACATTCTTTTATCAGAGACAAAACCCAGCTATTCTGCTGCTGCTCGGAATTTGATACCGTATTGGGGTTCTGCCTGGTCATTCAAGGACAATGAGCAACATGTCATGATTGGCTTTTCATGATATACTATATGTGACACAGTCTGGTGAAAAGGGCTGCATGTCGGCAATTCTCAAGTCGCGCAAATGAGCAAAAAGCTTTTCCTTTTTTCCCTTTTTAAAGTGTTTTCCGTTTTTTTTGCATATTACAAAGAGCCCACTCGATGTTATAATAAACAACAGTTTTAGGATCACTAAATACTTATAATTTGTGAATTGGATTCACTGTCTTGTCTGCCTTAGGCTACTAGGTAAGTGATACATGGCACAAACAAATTAAAGCAAGGACTGTGTGATCATCTAATTATGTGTAGTTATGTGTTTTTAGCATGTTCATGTTCTATCAGCATGTTGTGATGTGGTAAACATGCAGTTAGATGTTCATAGCGATGGTCCTTTTTAGCTACTAGCTACTAGCAGCTGTTTTGTGTGTGTTGATTCAGAGCAAGTTTCTCTGGAATTTGGTTTGAGGTGTACCAACATTCAAATAAGTATATTTTCTCCAACTATTTTCAGATTTCAATATATGACACATCATTTGAAAGTGTGATCATTTGAATTAATCTGTACTTTCATAATCTGAAAAATAACCATGCCCTACTTGAGGACTTTTTAACCAGACCCTGTCACCTCATCTCTTACCTTCACTATTAAGATGGGCTGCATTGGATATCTACTATACAGTTATTGTGCCAACACAAGGATATTTGTCACTTAAGCTTTACCTGACTTGTGGATTTCAGAGGGACATTGGAAGCGCAAGTGACTAAGAAGCAGTGGGTGTCGGAAAGGACACAGAGGACCACGTATAACCTTGCATCAACCCTGTCTGAGTTATATTTATGTGATGGGATCAGAGAGTGTTTATTCAAGGGTAAAAATTGGCTGCGGCGGCCGCCGCGCTGGAAGAGTTGAGTGATGTTGACATGTTATTTATGAACCTGAGGCAGACACAGAGTGAGGCGTGCACCAAAATGCCTTCATTTTTCTTCAAATATTTACTTCTATATTTGGGTCAAGTCTTGGAGGAGGTCCTTTGATGGAACAAAGTGACAATCTCTTCAAGAAGGAACAAAGGACGACTCAGTATTCAGCTCGTTTAGATTTTTTGTTTTTCATCCAATCTTTCGTGTTACACTTTGGTGTTTTGTTTGGCCATTTATTTTGTGACTTTAGAGGTGAAATTCAGTATGTTTTTGCTGAATAGAAAGCAGTATATTAGAATAGATTACTTTATCGATATGTGACCCTCTGACATTGAAAACATCCAAAAACACAAAATAATGAAACCCCTCTTCCTGCCTTGTACTGCGTTAGCTGAATGCAGCTGGTCATATCTCCCTCTTCCTGTCTCTCTCTCCAGACACTTTGGGTGCTAAAACAAATGTCGATGTGTTCATGTAGTGGAGGTAGGTTACAGTTGGTCCATGCTACATCTGTGCCATTGACTGTTTGGCACTACGGGGAACACTTCAAAGTGTGTGCTTGACATTTCCTAAGACATGCATTGTATCTGAGAGACTTGATAATGACACCTTATTTAATATGTTGTATTCCCCTCTCCCTAGTTTTATAAAGAAAACAGCTGTTGACAGCAGCTGGCCTTAGTTATTTGACTAAGGCTGGCTCTAGACTTTCAATACACAAAATGTCCCCACTTACAACTCGACCTTTCAGATTGGTTGGAAACTTCACTGTTATTGTGCGATGTTGTCATCTACATCAGATTTAGTTTTCCATTTAGTCTCAGATGCGCAATGAAAATCAGCAGTGGAAAAAAAGGATGCATTTTAATGAAAGAATGGAACATACAAAAAATATATATAGCCTATCAGTTATTTTCACAAGACTTGGCCGATGATCAGCAACGTTAGAACACAGATGTTATGAGACACTTAATACTAGTCATGCAGAATAAAGGACAATTATGCTCTATGAAAAATCACACCCTCTGTGAAAATGGAAAAGACATCCTGCCAACTGAGCCTCAAATGCACTAACCTAACTCTAACTCTATTGACTAAATTCAATTAAAAATGTTAACAGGTGTTTTGGAAAAATACTTTAGGAAATGTATTAGAAATACTCAGTTGGATCTTGGTTTATTAAAGCCTATGGTCATACACATTTGGACTTTGTATTGATACACAAACAAAATCTGCACGCGGAACAGTATTTGACCTTCTGAGGTCTGAGGTTGATTATTCTACCTGACTGTAGCTAACACACCATAATCAGGCCTCAGCGTCTAAGGATTTCCTCAATTGATTTGGATTAAACACAACTGGCTTTCATCATCATCTATGTTTGAGGTATCGGACAGAGAAGAAAGGGTTTTGTGGTCCGGACTTCGTCACCGGGACATTTAATCCTTCTCACCTTTGCAAACTCTCTGAGCATACGCAACTGCTTCCTGGCTCGATCCACACTCAACTTCAAAGTGGAACTCCGGGTTTGGGTTTCCTGGCAACAGGTGCAAACATCAGATGACAATATGAGTAAGTGCATGTTACAGTCAGGGACAGTGCCAGAGACATTATTCCGCTGTTGTGATAAGAATTATACCTTTCTTGGAAGGAAAAATGAAAAATGAGTCATTGTATATGTTATCTCTCCAGCTCTAACTGAAAAAGACATGATGTACTGAGGCATGTTCTGTACACCTTAATGCCATACTTTATATTTAGTTGGAAGTGACTTCTCACGCTGAAGAGGCAAATAGCAACATTCATCTTAGATGAGAGACATTGTATGATGATCCTGTAGGATTTGATCCTGTAACCTACATAAATATCCCAGCACATCCTCATTGACTACATCCAGGAGCCCAGATGGTGGAAATACAAACCTAAAGCTCACTACTGACTGAAACAACCCGTTTATATGAACAAATTGTTTATAGTGTTCTCTCTCTCTCTCTCTCTCTCTCTCTCTCTCTCTCTCTCTCTCTCTCTCTCTCTCCCTCCCTCTCTCTCTCTCTCTCTCTCTCCCTCCCTCTCTCTCTCTCTCTCTCTCTCTCTCTCTCTCTCTCTCTCTCTCTCTCTCTCTCTCTCTCTCTCTCTCTCTCTCTCTCTCTCTCTCTCTCTCTCTCTCTCTCTCTCTCTCTCTCTCTCTCTCTCTCTCTCTCTCTCTCTCTCTCTCTCTCTCTCTCTCTCTCTCTCTCTCTCTCTCTCTCTCTCTCAGAAGCAGACCCATTCTCCTGGCCAGCTGACCTAATCAGCCTCCTTGCTCACACCTGGGGATGTGCCTATAAGAGCAGGCACTCCCCATTCATCTGGGAGACCTCTCTCCAGGCGGACACCTTTTGTTTATGTTGTGGCATTTCTGATTAGTGGCATTATTATTTTACACCTTACAACATCCTACACTCACGCATCCACGCACTTACACTACTGATGGACATGTGTATGAGTATTATTTTAAAATTATTATTAAATATTATTTTAAGCAAATATTATGTTCCTTAATTGATTCTGACGTGTGGTCTCCCCTGTTTGTCTCGATCCACGAGCCTGGGTCATGACAATAGAAATGTAGCCAGACTTTTTAAATATATATAAACTTCGAAAATACAGCCTAGTAATG
The DNA here is from genome assembly GCF_963989245.1 of Nansenia antarctica. NCBI lineage: Eukaryota > Metazoa > Chordata > Actinopteri > Argentiniformes > Microstomatidae > Nansenia > Nansenia antarctica. Next base: position 14,196,836 of record NC_137689.1, read on the forward strand.
GTACAGTACTAAACAGTACAGTACAGTATTGCAATCTCTATGTTGACCACTGTGATAATGCAGTCCATGTGGATATGGAGAAGAGTATAATATACAATGGGGGAAATACTAAATATTCAACATATTTCCATATTTCCATTGCAGCTATTCACATGAAATTTAGACCAGACATTGGTAATAACTCAATAAAATGACACAGCTAAAGAAATTGTCAGACTCCAATAAAAAAGGTTATGCGTAATAAAGGGGAATGACACAGGAAAGAAGTATTGAACACGTTAACTGAAATGTATTTAATACTTGGTAGAGAAGCCTTTGTTTCCAATAACAGCTTCAAGAAACTTCCTGTATAAAAAACCCCCCTAATCTCTCAGTGATCAGGTGGGATTTTAGTTCATTCTTCAATATAGACAGTCTTTAAATATTGAAGATTTCAGGGGACCCACTGGTGAATCTTGATCTTCAGTCCCTTCAGCAAATTTTCTATTGGATCTGGTGATTGAATAGGCCAGTCCAACACCTTTATTTTTCTTCCACTTGAACCAATGGAGAGTCTCCTTTGTAGTATGTTTTGGATCGTTGTCCTCCACCCGCGTCTCATCCTCATCCTTCTGGTGGATGGCAACAGATTATTCTCAAGAATTTCCTGGTACATAGCTCCATTCATCTTCCCTTCAATAATTTGGATTCCACCAGTACCATGTGAAGAGAAAAAGCCTTATACCATGATGCTTCCTCCTCCAAACTTCACTGTCTGTATTTTTTAGGATTATGCAGAGCAATTTCTCCTCCAAATATGGCACGACGATTTTTGTCTCGTCTTGACCAGGCTACATTCTCCCAGTAATCTACAGGCTTCTCCAAATGTTGTTTAGCAAACTTCAAACAAGATTAAACATACCTTTTCTTCAGTAATAGAGTCTGTTGGGGTGATCACGAATGGAGACTGTGGTGGTGGAGTGCATTGCCTATAGTTTTCTTTGTGATAACTGTACCCACCCAGCAAGCACAAATATGTTATAAAGACGTCATGATGACATCTTTCAGAGACGTCCAGGACTAGCCCAGATCACATGTCGTTTGGGGGATTTTCATGACGTCTTTTCCTGGACATCTCTGAAAGACGTCATTACAACGTCTTTATAACAACGTCTTTGTGCTTGCTGGGCGATCCCCATATTGGCTGTGATCTGGCCTAGTTCTGGACGTCTCTGAAAGACCTCATCACAACATAATTTGGCTCCTTTTACTAATACCTTGCCAAAAACATATCATTTCGCAGTACAACAATGTTTCAATTATGAACAATAACTTTCAATTACAAAAACGTGTACAGAAACGTGTACAATTACACAGTTATACTAGTTTTTTTTACAAAACTTTAACAATTAATGTTTAGATATTCCTCGATTATGACGGTGACAGCACGGCGAACTTGTTCCACCACTTCTGTAATTGAAAATAATGAACATATTGTCAGAACTTGAAAACCAAACGTATCAATAACATCAATAAAACGCACCAAGAGGACATCCATACGGCCGGACTACTGCATTCAACTGCAGCATATTTTTGAGAATGAAACAGCTTTCCAATTGTCATCTTACAAGCCAACAGGTCGCTAGCATTGGGCTACATGTTAACATTAATCGGTTGAAATTCTCGTCTTTCGCATTCTTAACATTACACAGCAGTTAGTTGTGTCAATTCTGACCTGAGCATGGCTGGTTGATGGTCAACTGATGTTCCCTCCACGGGGTCATCCCTATGTTCCCCGGGTCCTATGTTCCCCGGGTCCTATGTTCCCCGATTTCTTAGAAAAAAGAAAAAAAAGGGTTCTATGTTCCCCGCTTCCGAAAAAGGGTTCTATGTTCCCCGCTTCCGTGATTTTTTTTGTTTTTGTTTTTGTTTTTTATGATTTAAAAAACAACATACACAAATACATAATCATACTGTTTTTTTTAATTTATTTTAAAAAAACATTTAAACAACATACACAAATACATAATCATACTGTGGATTACTAATTGATAGACATTTACAGGAAATTGCAGGAACTATTATACATAGGAACAAAATTATTATGTGTACAACATTATTATTATTAACAAAATGATTATATGTACAAAACCTTTTGTAGGTAGGACACTATTGGACCTCGACCCAAATCTAGTACTGAAGCTGACCCCCCATGCTAAACCATTTGGAAGTACAGTATACTAGGACTCCAATTCAGACACACTGGGGGGCTGTCACAAATCTACTAACTCTAATCAGCCTGGTCTCACACGGCAGACGTCAGACTTCGACGTTTATGGACAAACGTCGAATTCTGACGTGAGATTGCATCCAAACGTCGAATTCCGACGTGACATTTGCATCCAAACGTCGAATTCCGACGTGACATTGGGGTAGCTCGTTCTGATAGCGCAGGGGTGCGCCTGTTATGTGCGCCTGTCGGGGCTTCTCTCGGGATTATTCCATTTTGAATTGGAAACCCTATGGTTACCCTAACCCTAACCCTAACCTTAACCCTAACCCTAACCTTAACCCTAATCCTAACCCTAACCTTAACCTTAACCCTAACCCTAACCCTAACCCTAAATGTGGCCTAACTAATTAATGCAAGTGCAATTCAAAATGGAATAATCCCGAGAGAAGCCCCGACAGGCGCACATAACAGGTGCACCCCTGCGCTATCAGAACGAGATACCCCAATGTCACGTCGGAATTCGACGTTTGGATGCAAATGTCACGTCGGAATTCAACGTTTGGATGCGATCTCACGTCAGAATTCGACATTTGTCCATAAACGTCGAATTCTGACGTCTGCCGTGTGAGACCAGGTTGCTCTAATTATTTAAAATACAAATAAATAAATAAACAAGAATGTGTTGTGTAACAACTCCCCCAAGATTCCCCTCCACCACAGAGAGACTAAACTGTCCTTCTGAAAGAGACTACACTGACATCCTCCATCCCAGACAGACTACAATGACCACCATCACAGTGTGACATGGGAGAGTTACTCCATATGAGAGTGGAGAAACGTATTCTTCAGGTAGCATGTGTTCCTGATGTTGTGGACTACTCTTTTATCAACAATTTCACAGTATTGCCCATTGGTGGCAGTTGAATTCATACCTATCCCAACAAGTTGGCGTGGTTCCCAAAAACATTTATGATGTAGGAACAGGAGGGTGTCAGTGATGGCTGAGGCTGGGAAGAGAAGCTTTGCTCCCTCCTTGTACTCTTCACAGCCTGTCAGGGGATCTTCTCTGTGGAGTGGCAGGAACACGGTCCCTTCAAACAGGAGCTGTGGATTCTCTGAAAATAAAAGACATCAAGTATTAAGGTAGGCTATAGATTCCCATCAATATTTTTTATACAAGGTCTTTCAGTAAGACTATTTTACCTGACATGGTAGCCCATATGCCTGTGATTTTCACCGGTGGCCTGTGGTTCCTGTCTTCACCAAGTAGGGTTGGGTTGAGTTGGGTTGGGGTTGTCTCCACAAATGACCCAACTCTGATAGTCTTTATATCAAATCTGAGAATGAAATTCAGTATGCTAATTATAAAAGGGGTATGCTATTGATAATAGCATATCATTTAGATTGTTTTTAATTTATTATTTTAGATAATTCATTATTTTAAAATATTATTTTCTTTAGATAAACAACTAAAATAAAAAATCTAAATTAGATGCTATTGATACTGCATAGAAACACATTGATATAATATACTTGTATGTTTCAGGGGACAATGTTGCACTCTGATATTTAGTGTGTCTCTGTGCTGCTTGAGGCCCGTCTACTGAGGCTGAAAGGACAGTATATGCAGGGCCTCAGAGATCTGGCTTCGTACTGGAGGGCTGTCAGCCGTAGCGTCCGTATGGGCTAGATCTTTTTGATTTTTTGATTTTTCCACATTTATTTTGATAGCACTTTTTGGGGCCAGTGCTCAGAGGAGCACCTAGGGATGCTGCTTGGTGCTCCCCGAGCTCGCGAGTCACGACCCGTCCCACAGGATGGATGAAAAAGGGATACATGGATAACTTATTAGCAAAACGACATTTTTTCATAAATAAAGATGAACGAACAAATGATTGTGTGCAAAACAAAAGAAACAAATGCAAAATCAAATGACTGCTCTTTAAGCATGAAAGTCTGTCAGACTCCTTTAAACAATGAAATCAACTGACATCTCTTTAAGCACTAACTGAATGTCTGTTCTTTAAACACAATGAAATCAACTGACATCTCTTTAAGCACTGCTCTGTTCTGTAAACACTGAAATCAACTTTTCAACAAAAAGTTACAGCCTAAGCATTTATTTATGCTACAAGCTTAATCATCATCATCACTGCTCTCTTGACTGCTGTTAATACTGTCCTCAATTTCAACCATGGTAGAGGATGTTGTAGGCTGTTGTTTTTTCTTCTAATATAATTCCCAACCATATTCCCTGGGTCAGGGGTCTAGGTGCGATAATGACGCTGTAAAACAAACGTCTGAACGTTTGAAAGCTTCAGAGAAAAGAAACGTGAAGTCCCTTGGTGTTGTTTTTCCTTTTAGCGACGAGTCGTTCGGGACTGAATTTTCACATGCGGCGTGATAACCGTGTGATACGCGATACGCGGAATGAAAGTACGAGTTACGATACTTTCCGAATGTTTTCGTGAGGGGAGTCGCCGTGGTCGTCGTCGGTCGACTGCCGTCCCCTTCGGCTGAGGGGACGGCAAATAGTTACTTAGTGGGGCTTGCAGTGATGCAGCAGTCAGCAGTTGGATTTTGAGGAAGTAAATTCCTCTCCCAGCGCTTCCAGCTGTTGGTGCGCAAGAGCGCGTTCATGCCGCTGATCTGCCGCGCAGCATGCATTTTGGCGACGCATGCGCACTGGCGCACCAGTTATGTACACCCCCTGGTTATTGGCCTAATTTTGTTATTGTTATTATTATTATTATTATTATTATTGTTATTGTTATTATTATGTTATTGTTATTGGCCTAAATATTGTTATTGTTATTATTGTTATTATGTATGCACAAACATAGTCTATTTTTTGGGGTTGGTTGCAATAAAAGCCTATATTTTGGATTGATATCTCTACTGTATTTATTTGATTCCGTTTGACAAAAATATAGAAAAAATATTTAATAATGTGTATATATATGTATATATCACTGGTGTTCTTTTAGGAATATAAGATTTTCAATTCCATCTCGAAAATGATCTATCTAGGGAGTTATATAAAATGCTGAGACAATACTATGACATTGATTATTACATAATATATATTATGTATATTGATACATATGATTATGTATTTGTGTATGTTATTTTTTAAATTTCAGATTTCAGATTCAGATTCATTTATTTATTCAAGGGACAGTGCATATTAATAAAACAAAAATAAATTGTAAATACGCCAGAGTTAGCCCGAAAGCTAGTTTTCATCCGCAGTCCCTATGCCATGATGTTGTATACGGCTCCCTGGAGGAAAAAAGTACATTTAAAAGATAAAATATAGGTAGACCTAGGCACAAAAAAGTAGACAGGACAAGCATTTAGCTTAAGGGCATAACATAGGGGGTTAAAAGAGCATACATTAATCATAGGCGGTTAAAAGGAGGGTACATATAAGCAGAGGGTTAAAAGAGCATACATTAATCATAGGCGGTTAAAGGGAGGGTACATATTCGGTAAGCAGACTAAAAGCAAGCAACATATACGCACGGTAAGCAGACTAAAAACAAGCACACAGACTGTACAGGTAAGACATGTTAGGCGGTACACAGACAGGCGGTACACATGACATACAGGTATAGGACAGGACATTTCAATGTTGGCAGGTGTGTGTGTGTTGATCATCCACTGTTTTAGGTGCTTTCTAAATGATTTAAAGGTGCCTAATTCTTTAAGGTGCCCTGGAATCAGGTTCTATTCACGTGCCCCTCTAACTGACCAGGCAGACTGACTAAAGGCACTCCTCCTAAATGGGATGGTGCAGTCCCCTCTGGTGACACCCCTTGTGGTGCGTGCTGTACTTCCTGGTCGTGAGATGAAGGTGTTAAGTGGTGGTGGGGCTAAATTGTGGATAGTTTTATAGACAAGGCAGAGGTTTGTGTAGGTTTTCAGATTGTCCCAGCTTAGAATGTTGTGTTTCTTCAGTATTGTGCAGTGGTGAAAGTGTCTTGGCTAGTATCTTGTCTAGTGTTTTGATTGTTTGTTTGTATAGTGACTCGAGTGCTTTGCAGGTTGTGGGATTTGCTTGTGACCAGCTTGTTATGCAGTAGTTGATGTGTGTGAAGATCATGGCGTGGACATACATGGTAGCTGCCTCTGTTGACATGTAGTCCCTTATAAAGCGGAAGTTGGACAGATTGAACTTGACAATTTTACAGACCTTTTTGATATGTGCCTTAAAAGTGAGGTTGGAATCTAACAGCACCCCAAGATATTTGAACTCGTTCACAACTTGTAGTTGTTCCCCTGAGATAATGACATATGCTTCTTCAGCAGAACGGTTTGTTTTGGTAAAAAACATGCTGACCGTCTTGGAAACATTAAGTTGGAGACGACAGTGGTTCAACCATGTAGTCACCTGAGCCATAGATTTGGTAAGTACAGCAGCTACCTCCGTCTTGGTCTGACCATGTACAAATAGTACAGTGTCGTCAGCATACATTAGTGTATCAACCTCAGGACATTGATATTGATATTGACATTGATACATATGATTGACATTGATACATATGATTATGTATTTGTGTATGTATTTGTGTATGTTGTTTTTTAAATAAAAATAAATAAATAAATAAAACACAGTATGATTATGTATTTGTGTATGTTGTTTTTTAAATAATAAAAAAATAAAAAATAAAAAAATAAAAAGCGGGGAACATAGAACCCTTTTTCGGAAGCGGGGAACCGGGGAACATAGAACCCGGGGAACATAGGACCCGGGGAACATAGGTACGCTCCCGCACTATGCAGCTTTATTAGTTGTATGAGCGTACTGTGAAGGAACTGGGACCTGTATGTTCCATTTATCTCTACATACATGAGGGGTTTCACTTCCTGTAAGGTGGTTATATAACATTGTCATACTACACCAATAAACGGATGATGACTGAGTTGAAAAGGATGCCGGATCTCCCAAGAAAAAAGCTTGAAATTGCCTAGCAAAATAAGGACGAGTAAACAGTTCTGCTTCTCAATACAAAACCAGCCATTCACAAGTAAAGCGATTGTGCCTTTGGCATTGGTCACATTCTGTTATTTTCATTTGTATATTTTATATTTATTTAGTAACATCCTGTTAATTTACCTCAGGGACAAAATGGAGCTTTCCCTTGCAGAGAACAATTGATACTGTAAACTTGAGGACCTTTTGCAGAAAACAGAGACGGCAGTTGGCATCTAAACATTTAGAATAAGATCATAAGGCCTACTCATAACAACATCTCCTACTCAACAACATGACAAATATTTATTCAACACCTTATGAGTCCATCTGTGCAGCCATTCAGAACAGGACAGTCTCTCCCCCAGATCAATTTTCAATTTCAATTTCAGTTTATTTAAGAAGGGACAATGCATATCAATTGACCACAAGTGTAAATACGCCAGATTTAGCCAGGAGGCTAATTTTCATCTGTGGTCCTTGGCCAAGATGTAAAAAAAGGCATCCTAAAATGACACAAGATAAAATTAACAATAAAACAGCATCATACAGACCATATGAATGGTCACAGTTAAAAAATACACAGTTAAATTATCCATTATTCAAACCTCCCACTGACCAGCTTCTTTCTGCCACAACTGCCTTGAGCACCTCAATTCAAAGACTGCTCAAAGATAAAGGCAGATGAAAAAAAAGTTATGTTTTCCATAACTTGTTGTTCAATGTATCAGGGGAAAACTGCGACACTTTAAATGAATGTGCAATATGCCAACCCTCGGGTACATAAGGTTCAGAGATAAGAAATGTTAGAATAGGTATAGCATAGCATAGAGTACAGCACAGTGTTTTATTTGTATAGTATAGTAGGCTATAGTGGATAGTGTACATAGCCTTTATTTATGTAAACCAGCTCTTTTCCCTTCTTGTTTTTAGTTTTCTTTCCTAGCACCAGGGGAGCCCCCCCTCCCAAATTTCGTTGTTTGGTACCTGTACTATATTAATGACAATAAAGACCATTCATTCATTCATTCATTCATTCATTCATTCAATCAGGCATTCAACTGATTTTGCAGGAAAATGTGTCTGGAGACCTGATTAGCGTCTTGTCATTGTTGAATGCAAGTCTAATTGGCGCATTGCCCTCAAGAAATGATTTGCATCTCTCTGATTAATTATTTTACTGTTCCACTGGTTATTGACTTCCTCTTCCACACAATCGTCAGCGCACGTTTATGAAGTATGATTTGAGCAGTCTACTTATTTCTTCTTCTATAGGTAGAATCAATTAAACTACCACTCTTCCCTAATTCCACAGAATTCATAAAGTCAGTGTGAAACACGTGGATGTAAAACGATTGTATTTATTGCACAAGGAATAAAGACCATAAAGTATGACACAAGGAAAAACAAAGCAAGTGAGTACCTTACTCCGAGACAAGACACAAATGAACAAAACATCAAAACAAAATTAGACACCCGCTATGTTCTTAAAATAGATCATTGACTAATTACGGGTATACAACCTTGTCTGTAAATGTGGCACTCTCGCCATAATTCACCTACTGTAATTCACCTACTGTAATTAACCTACTGTAGTTAACCTACTGTAATTAACCTACTGTAATTCACCTACTGTAATTAACCTACTGTAATTCACCTACTGTAACTCACCTACTGTAATTCACCTACTGTAATTAACCTACTGTAATTCACCTACTGTAATTAACCTACTGTAATTCACCTACTGTAATTCACCTACTGTAATTAACCTACTGTAATTCACCTACTGTAATTAACCTACTGTAGTTAACCTACTGTAATTCACCTACTGTAATTCACCTACTGTAATTAACCTACTGTAGTTAACCTACTGTAATTAACCTACTGTAGTTAACCTACTGTAATTCACCTACTGTAATTCACCTACTGTAGTTAACCTACTGTAATTCACCTACTGTAATTCACCTACTGTAATTCACCTACTGTAATTCACCTACTTTAATTCACCTACTGTAATTCACCTACTTTAGTTCACATACTGTAATTCACCTACTGTAATTCACCTACTGTAATTCACCTACTGTAGTTAACCTACTGTAATTCACCTACTGTAATTCACCTACTGTAATTCACCTACTGTAGTTAACCTACTGTAATTCACCTACTGTAATTCACCTAATGTAATTCACCTACTGTAGTTAACCTACTGTAATTCACCTACTGTAATTCACCTACTGTAACTCACCTACAGTAATTCACCTACTGTAATTCACCTACTGTAACTCACCTACAGTAATTCACTTCTTGACCAAATAATTTTTAGAGACTTGACAGATGTCCCACACCCTTGAATGGTAAATGGTGCAGTCCATTTACACACGTGTTTCCAATTAAATAATTATCAGTTACACTCTAACTTAGCCTCATAGACAATGCAGTATAATGATTATTGTCTCGTAAGACTTTTCACTTTTTTTTTCACTGGGCGTTGCTTGTTTTCGCCGCTTCTCAGCCCAAAATCTAGATATACTTGCAGTATACAGAGTAGATAGTCGTACAAAGACACTTAGATTTAGATTTAGTAATATAAAAATTAATTAGACCCCTATACTTTCTTTTATTTATTTTTTGGTTTCTTTTTATTTTACTACTCGATCTTTTTAGTTTGTAAAGTGTCTTTGAGTGTCTGGGGCATGGGATAAGTGACAGAAAGACAGAGCATAGAAATAGATGGGTAGAGGGAGGTCGACATGATATCTGTCAACAGTTAATAGTTAGCAATAGCTATCGAGTAGAGCGATGTGAGTGGGTATAGAAATAGATTACGCAGAACTGGTTGAACAGAAAAACAGCAACCAAGTAGCCTTGAGCAGAGTGGTATGTTAGAAGAGTGGCGCCAATGAGCTTCAAATAGTTCCACATAGCTTCCTGGTTATACTGTCCTGATTTACCCAATATTTACTTTTTATTGGACTAACAACCAGTTGTCAGGCAACATGCTCTGTTGGTATCATGTAAAGGAACTATGGTGTTTGGGCCAATAGAAAGTTGACCCCTTCATTGGTGCCACTCTTCTTCATAGAACACTCTGACCTAGAGCAAGTACCTGACCTGTGAACAGCTTCCAAATGCAAATGCCACACTTGGAATCAACTCAGACCTTTTACCTGCTTAATTGATTAACAAATAATGAAGGAATAGTCCACACTGGCCCATGAAACAGCTTTTGAGTCATTTGTCCAATTATTTTTGGTCCCTTGAAAAAGAGGGAGCTACAGAGCTGTAATTCCTAAACCCTTCCTTCAATTTGGATGTGAATACCCTTACCCTAAAGCTGAGAGTCTGCACTTTAAACCCATATTCATTATATAACTGTAACTGGAAGATGTTTTGGTAAACAGCCAAAATAAAAAAAAATCTGTCTGTGTCCAAATATATATGGACCTAACTGTACACTTATGTTTAACTCGGTTACACCAGTACATACATTCTGTGCCCCCCACCACCATCCAAGTTGCCCATCCCTATGTTAGACCACAGACCGTTACCGTGGTAACCAGGTGTCAAGCTTGTTAGCTAGCCAACAAACAAACGTCAAACGGCCAGAACAGAAAAAAAACTATTAATGTTATGGCTTAGATATTCAGATGTGGAGTGACAGTGTGAAGAGATGAACATGTTGATGTAAGATATCTGTGTATTGTTAAATCTGTAGAAACAGGCAAACATGTTTTGTGTTTTTCACGTTTTCCACGTGGTCTTGTCTTGTCAGAGAAAGGGCTGCCAGTTCCCGTGTCTCAGTGGTGCTCTTAGACCTGTCGGACACGTGTATATAGTCCTGGTTGACTTTGCCTACAGCAAGCACACTAATTACTGACTTTTGTAATGAAATCTCACATAAAATTGGAAATGAAGTCTCACATACATTTTTTTAGCACGCTTTTATTGAAAAGATAGAACTTCTGGCATGTGTGTGTGTGTCATTCAAACACTTTTAGTTTTTTTCAAACACCATATAAATATGCCAAGTAACCCAAAAATATGTTAACGAATTAAATGTGCTAACCCAAACCCTAAGCCTAAACATTTAAAGAAGGGAACTTTGGACTTCTTCTTCTCCTCTCTCTTTTCTTCTCTCTTTTCTTTTCTTTCTCTAACCCTAACCCAATAAACGTTTTAACCCAAAGCCTAACCCTAACACTAACACTAACCCAAAGCCTAACCCTAAACATTTAAGATTTTTGGACTTCTTCTCCTCCTCTCTCTTCTCTTCCCACACGGCCTCCAACTCGTCGCCAACCAACGTCAGGTTGTCCAGCCACTCCTTCCTCTTTGTTAGAGCCTGGTCCTCTACCTGCTGCAGCTTGGCCTGGTCCTCTACCTGCTGCAGCTTGGTCTGAGAAAGCGAGAGCTGCTGACGAGAGGTGACCAGGTCCGTCTTCAGCGCGTCCACCTCCGCCCTGCTCCTCTCCTCAGCCTCAGCGGTGAGCAGGTTGGCGGCTGTGAGGGAGGCCTTCTCCTTCCCCCACCGGTCTCTGTCCTCCTGGAGCTTCATGCAGGCCTCATCCCTGCTCTTCTCCAGGTCCAGCAGGGCAGCAGCTCTGGTGAGGACCAGAGCCTCAGCTGCCTCACTCTCCAGGGCCCTAACGTTGGCCTGGCTCCTCTCCTCCTGCTCCATGACGTGGACTTTTTGTTGGAGGTCTCTCTCTCTCAGTCTGCTTTCCTCCGCCTTTTCAGCTGCCGCCAGCTTGTCCTCCAGGGCCTCACTCTGCAGGGCCTTGATCTGGTCCTCTGCCTCCCTGGCGGCGTCGGTGGTCTCCAGGAGGGTCGCCCTGACCTCGGTCAGGCTCCCCTCAGTCTCTCGCTGGGCAGCGAGGGCCTGGCGCCTCTCCTTCTCCAGGTCAGAGATGTTGTGGAGGAGGCTGCCCCTCTCTTGCTCCATATCGTAGAGCTTTTGGAGGAGGCCTTTCTCTCTCTCCTCGCTCGCTCTCTCCAACTCCGCATTTGCCAGAGCGCTGCTGGCCTTCTCTGCCTCCAGCTCAGAGTCCTTGACCTCCAACAGGGCCCTCCACTTCTCCTTCTCCTCCGCCTCCACACGCCCTAACGACCGGGCTAGACGAGACATTTTCTGCTGGGGGGCTGCTCTCTGGGCCTGTTTGTCCCCGGGGGCAACCGTGGCCTCAGAGGCCTCGTCACCCGAACAGACCTGCAGGAGCAGAACATGGTTACATGGCTACATGGTTACACAACACTGGTATAACTGCAGGGACGTGTGTGCTAATAGTGATGGTTACACTTACAGTAATAGGTCTGTCCTCCTTCAGCCTAGCAGCCTCCTCTATCCGCCTAGCAGGTTGCCGAAGCGTCCTGTTGCTCACGGCTACAATATAAAAAACGGAAGGAAGGATCATGTAACCTATAAAGTCACGACAATCTAATACAGGCGGGCCGTCAAGCCCATAGATTTTTACTTGTCAAGGCAAACTTTTAAAGCGAAAATCTGTAATTCAAGACTCTGGTAGTTTACACACAAAACCCACATTGATCTCTACTCAGCGCGCGCACGCACACACACACACACACACACACACACACACACACACACACACACACACACACACACACACCTCTGGGTTGGTCCTCAGGACTGGCTGCTCTGTGGTCCTGTGGGGCCCCCGCTCCCTGGGCCTTGTTGTTGTCGTGCAATTCAGTTTCAAGCTGCCAAGCAGACTGGAAATTGAAGACATCTCCCTGGTTCTTCTTCTTAGTTGGCATTTCTACAAACAACTGAACAAGGAAGAGAATGTGAAATGACATATTTATATATTATTATTCTAGAACAGTGTTTCTCAACCCTCTCCTCGGGGACCCCCAGCCGCACCACATATTTGATCTGTTCCACCACCAGCTCACCTGATTCAACTAATCAAGTACAAACCATAATTGCTTTTCACTTGATTAGTTAGTCCTATTTCTACCTTCAAAAATGAGGACGTCGGCTTGTAAAGAAAAAGCTTCTTTATATAAGAATCTCTGTTGGCATACACTTTTGATCACTTTCAAACAATAAACGAGTTAGACTTTGACACTCAGCGCGCGCGCGCACGCACACGCACACCCGCGCACACCCACACCCACATCCAGACCCACACACACACAATGCTCCATCTCCAAAGGTAACTAGCTCACTTCGGCGCTTACCTTGTGATAGCGTGTTGATCCTTGTGATTACTGACATCAAACTGGCTCGATTGAGGGTCGATCGCATTTTAGAAGCCCACATGTTGATTGTGACGTCATTATGTCATCTCGATTGTTGTGATTATGACGTCATCCGTCAGAGTTTTGTTTGCAGCCCAGCCTGGTCTCAGGAACTCAAAAAAAAATTTGTCCCCCCCCCCAAAAAAATAATTAAAAACAATTATAATAATACAAATAATAATAATATTAAAAAGCCCCATATCTATTAATCTCCCATTCCGGGAGCGTACCTATGTTCCCCGGGTCCTATGTTCCCCGGACACTGGACCCAATGGTCCTTTTAGGAACATTTAAGAGTTACTATGCTGCTCGACATTCTTGTTGCAAAGGTCTTGGGAGAGCTCTTTGCCTCTACCCATCATGAGACGTTTCTTACAGAAAAGCTTGGTGACAAATGATTTGTTTACTTGCACTCAGGTGGGAAACCCTTTTTCAAAGAGTGGAAGTACTTACCCACCAACATGCACTAACCCAGCTGATTCTAATTAGCACAGGTAGGAGAACTCATTAGTGGTATAAGTTGGTTTATCACTTTTTCTTACTGTTCAATACTTTTTTCCTGTGTCATTACACTTTATTGCACATACAATACTTTTTTATGGATTGGAATGTTACTATTTCTTTAGAGGTGTAGTTTTATTAGGACCAATGTGTGGTCTAAATGTCATGCGAATAGCTGCAATGGAAATATAATACATTTACAATATAACATGTTTTATTGTGTTGAATACTTATTTCCCCCACTGTACCTTTAACTGAACCATCTGGGTTACTGTTGTGTTGAGTAAGATAGAAAGAGAGAGAGGGGGGGGGGATAACATGGCCTCATTAAAAACACCTTATTGTATCTTGACAATACAGTAATTACATATAGTAACATACCTTTCTGTGGGGCCTACCTTGTAATCAAAGCGAATCGGTCTGTAGTACAAAATGTATAGGTGTTTTTTTCAGTGGCATAAGGCCGGACGGACTCCATATGATGGACACCCATTACAACAAAGCGAGGGGAACTGGGCTGTTCTCCTCTCCACCCCTATAAATCTGTTACACAAAGACAGGGCCAGGCTGCCTGGAGTGCAAATTACCCACGCTCCGGGAGCCATGGAGGACCAGAACCCACTCAACTTAGGTCCACTATATCCTGCCATAAACAACCTGCTATCTGCTCCACTGGTGCAACCATGGGAAATAACAACTGGAATATGGAGAGTCGGGTAGAGAATGGTCGCATCAACTGGTTTGATAGTTGTTTGCCCCCCGGTAAGCTCTCATTTCCTCTAGTGATGGGCTGAAGTTGGGTCTCCTAAGTCTTCACAATTCACCCACTCTACAATAAACAATATTCAGAAAATGTTCATTGTTTTCTCACCTCGTGTGATTTGTGCCTATAGTGTGACGCAGTGACCCAATTTCTCCCTGTAACAAGGCTAACGCTGGGTCCCAAATCAGAGGGACACAAAATCATAAGCAGGTGCTTGGAACTTGCTAGCCATGGCAAAGGGACAAGCAACAGCCCTCAACCCATCATCTGTTTGTACAGCTGGATCATTCACTGATGTTTTTCATGTGGGTCCCTCACAGCCAAAGCATACTGTAAGTGCCCTGTCCTAAAGCTGAACCTGATGTTTGTCACTACCAGTGGAGTGATTGAGACCTAGACTGCATCAGCTATTGTGTAGATGCTTGACAGATACTAATGCCAGATCCCATTTATTTGCTTAGATGTTACTGGACAGTACTTGCAATGACCTCTGTGATTTAACACTGTTCCACATTAGAATACAGAATTTGACTTAAACATGAGTACAAAGCACCTTCTTCACTGCATTTGTAAAGTGACAGTAAAACATTTTGAAATCATGCTAAACTTTATAAAATCACAATTTTGTACACAGGCAATACATTTTGTTCAAACAAAACATAAAAATGGAAATAAAATATTGCTTAACACTCTCAAATACTGTAGGTAGCGGCCAGGCTAGGCATATACTGTCAGGAATCGTTTTTATCACACAAGAGCAGTTAAATGCACTTTCAATATCCAAAGGCACATGAAACACATAAAGCAAGATTTGTGGCAATTGTCCTAAAACCGATATCAACACTTAATTACACAGTACAGGCTGGCACATAGTGATCCCTTTAAGGCTCATATCTTTTGATTATTTGTATTAAACATGTTATTTCAAACAAAGGAATACAAAGTGATCCACTAGATACAAAAAAATAAATAAAAGAATCCCAATGATATTAGAAGTGTATTAACAAACATTGGCAGACGTTTTCTGTCAAATACAATTAGGCCTATGTTCTGAAATGATGTACAGGCTTATTGACATGGCAACACAAGCTTTTATAAACGTTGACATGCAGCACCAAACTCAATTGAGCACCTAGTTTACAGCTGTTCCGCATAAACCATTCAATTGGTTACCTTAGAAAAGTTTTTTAAGAAGGATTGTACAGTACTGCCTCTCAACTATGGTCAATTTACGTGCAGATAACTACATTACTGAACACAATGTTGAGTACACAAAACACAATGTTGAGTACAGAAAACATTATTTTGCCTCCTCAGATTGCATCGATACATGAGGATTTATAATATTACATATGACTACATATGCAATTTTGTCAACGGTTTAATGGGTTGCAACTAGTACTTTTGGCAAAATACACTGGAACCATTTATCTGGTATTTGTAGGGTATCAAAACATGGCACATTAAAGTGTATTGCTGACCGTCCATATTTACCATGTTATCAGTAAACTGTGAAATCTGCATTAGCAGTTGTGCATAGGGGATGTAAAAAGATCAATGTTAAAAATAACATTTTAAAACAATAAAAAAAAACAGCATGCCAATTTACATAGCATACAATAGTACGTACTGTTAGGCAACAACAATTCCCACAAAACATACACACAGATTAATTCACAGCATTGACGACTCATAGCTGAATATCTCAAGCAACGGCAGCCTTTAGCACGCCAGCACTAAATTCAAATAATGAAGTTCTCATTGACGTCCAGCGTCCTTGTTATTTATGTCCTCTACCTATGCAAGGTGATTTAGGCACTTGCCATCTGGAGTGCTTTCAGTGTTTTATCACGATTATGTGACAGGACCTTACTCTATTGTAACTGAAATGAGTGTTACATTCGATGTTTCCTATCCTACATCCTCTTCTTCTTCCTCTCTGATGTGACAGGTGCTAAGTTTCTAACTCCTCCAGATTGTCTTCCCTGTCAGTGGGGAAGTGGGACAGAGAAGGAGCAGGACGCTCACTATTCTGTGTGGAGGAGACTTGGGAAATGGCAGGCGTGTCGACAGAGGAGAAGGAGGAGCCCTTGTCCATGCTGTGGGGGGTCAGCTCAAACTGGCCCAGAGTCTCCTCCTGCAGCTGGCTCAGGTACTCTGGGAGGAGGAACTCACTAAACCAAACAAGAGAAAAGCATTTTAATGTCAATTGACCATAGTAACTAACAAAACTATCATAGAAATAATGAATGGATACACAAACGACAGGATATATCAATGCTGAATAGCACAACATTAATTTAGGATAAGAATATTCTGTCAGATCAGAATATTGTCACATATCTGTTATAGCACATCACAATCACAATCACAATGGCATCAGCATATTTGCAAAAGCTGTATGAGCAGCACAAACTCAAGACAGCACCTGCTTAAAGGAGCAGTGCGGCCAATGAGAGCTGTTTCCTATTATCTGAACAGAGAAACACGTATCAGCGTATCAGATCTGAATCATGCAGCGGCAAAGAGCCAGCCAATGAGTTCTATATGCGTCGCATATCTGACTGGCGGCCAACACATTGCCTGTCTGGAGGTGAGGGTCTGGACTTCAGTTTGTTTTTGCTGGACACAAAAGGGCAATGGAGGCCGACTGAGAGGGCTGCACTGGAGCAGAAGGGTCCACGTCAGCTGGTAGTGTACCCACTACTTAATTTATCCAGGCTTAAACAATGAGGCTGAGGTTTTAAATCGGTCTTATCATGATACCATTATTTCAAGAGCTATGATTTCTGTATTCCATTATATTTCCAATATTCTGTTCTGTTGCGCGAGAATCCCTAAAACTAACCACTCTAGTAAAACCCTGAGTGGTAAGGCATTACTTTAACTCCCCAAACTCCTCCTCACCTGGTCTGGAAGTAGTTTGCTAGCTCAGACGCCTCATGGTTGAGACTCCTCAGGTGTACGATTAAATTGCCAGAGTTGGTGAACATGGCTCCACATGTTTTGCACTCGTAAATCCGCGGCTTGCGGATGAGGTGACGGGAGACCCTCATGTGCTGCTTATATTCACCAAAGGAGGTGAAAGTGGCACTACAGATTTGGCACTGGAAACAGCGTTTACCTTCATGCTTTAGTCGGTGCATCTTTAGGGAGTAGGCCCGCGTGAACTTTTTCCCACAGCGGTCACACTGGAAGGGCTTAATGCCTGTCAGGCAAAAAAGGAGTGAGGATACAAGATTGGATTTTTTGGGAAGAAATTAAAATAGTCAGGTACAGTAAAAGCGCCATGCCCTGGTCTAAAATGTACATTTGTAATTTATTTTGTAACCAACAAACAATAGTATGATAGTCACTCACCGGAGTGGATGAGCATGTGCTGTTTAAGGTTCTGAACACGGGTGAATCCGACTCCACAGGTGGGGCATTGGAAGGGTCGCTCTGGTCCGTTCATACCTGGCCTGGTTGAAGCATTGATGTAGAGATGGTATGGGTACTGAATACCATCAACCCTGCAGGGAGACAATGGCAGTGTTTAAGGGGTAATGACAGGATACTGATCTTAATGGGTTAATCCTGGAAAGCATCCATCATATTTCTTTGACTTCTGTGTACACCAATATCAGGTGTCTGACAGATGTCTTATTCTCTATAATTTAACAATGACATGGTCCAACACATGTTTAGTCAAGCAGAGTATTAAGTACATATTGACAGATTTCTTTATTTTATTAAGAAACCCAGAAATCTGTTACTTTATTGTTAATGATTAAAATAGCTCCAAAGAAAATCAACCTCAAAATACCATTTACAAATACAATTAGCCAACTCTGTTTGTGAACCTGGAGTGCTAACAAATGTGAAGGGGATAACTTGGTGCTGGCAGCAACAAGCCTTTACCTTTCATCCTCGTCCACATGGCCACTGGTGTTGGGCGTGCTCTGGATGGTCTGCAGCCCGTCTGAGACGACCTCATCCATGGAGCCTGAGGAGACACACATGAGCTGCCGCTGATTTTCCACACATAAAAGACAATTCGGAATTCTACAAACAGGACATAAGAGTGTTTACAAACAATTGTGAGGTTTAAGACTATTTCAGACTCAGTAATCAATGTGGACAAAATATTTCATACTAACAGAGCAGAGTAACTGATTTAAGGGGACGAAGGGTATAGGCTCACCTATAGAGGAGGACTGGGGGCTGGTGAGGAGGTCCTCATGGGTGTGTTCACTTCCTGGGACAGTCTGCTGGTCACTGAGGGAGCAGTGGGAGGCACTCACACACTCGGGCACCTCTTCCTGCACCTCCTCGTCACTCAGCCTCTCCACCTTCACATGTATATCGTCATCTTCTTCCTCTTCTAGCCCTGCACCCCTACCAGTTTCAACGCCTCTGGGGCCTTCACATGCTAGGTAGTCTGCTGTCACCCTGCTGCTGGGCTCTGTGTCGGGGCCCGGAGAAAGCTCCAGTGGGCCCTCAGAGTGCATAGGCTTTTCTGGGGAAAACCGACGGTCCACACCAAAGGGATATGCCCATATGCAGGCCAGAGAGGGGTCCATGGGCTGGACAGAGCTCTCCGGGAAGGAGGAGGAGGATGGGGAAGGATTATGAACCTGTGAGGAGGAATACGAGGGCACCAGGGGGCTGGCAAAGCTTTTGCGTTTGCGCCGTGACTCTCTGTATATTGGAATGGCACGCTCCAACACACTGCACTCAGATGAGACTGGAGACGGGGACAGGGCATCCAGTGGGGCCAAACCACACCCTGCTGAGCCTTCGGGGTTGTCCTGTGCTTTGTCCTGCCCCATCCCTAGGGCACTGCTACTCCCCCCAGAGTTGTGCCACAGAATGCTAGACTTCATGAATTCTGAGCAGATGTTGGCTACAGCAAACATCTGCATGTAGCTGGCGGCGGCCAGCACGTCTATGACGTTCTCTGTGCTGATATTGAGTGTAGAGGTGTAGGCATACTCCAGAAGTGGGGTAAAGCCTACCACTGTCACATGTTCCAGGTCCAGGACTGGCTTATCTTCCTCTCCCCCCTCATACTCTTCACAAGGCTTGGCTGACAGCTTGGCCCGCAGGAAGTCACTGCAGCATGCCAGAACTACTCTGTGGGCTGCAAAGAGCTTACCCTGGACCCGGATGTTGACATCACAAAAGTGACGATCACTGCGGAGAGCATTCAGTCTTTCCAGTATCTCCTGGCTATGGGTGGGGGATTTGTGTGTAAATGACTTTATTCCCATTTTGGGAGTTTGAGGAATGGTGTTTTCCTAAAACAATATATAAAATGAGCAAAACACAAATTGTGTTACATTGACGTCTCTTTTTCACCCTGTAAGTTGTTGGCGAAGCACAGATCTTGCCTACATCATAGGCAATCCAGGAAAGTAATATGCATAGCTTCTCCTTATTGGGAATACTTTTAAAATGAATTCTTTAGACCCACCTTAAAAGACTCATTACTTACAGGTAAGACCATTATCCGCAATGTCTTCCTACGCAATTCAGTCAAACCCTAACAACTTGTCTCACTAACACTCGCCAGGAACTTTGGTTGAATACGAATCATTCAGTAATGAAGCAACCACCTACAACACTGACATACCCTACAAATGTTCAACTTGTCAGAACTTCAACTTGCCCTGGTCTCAATTGTTCTGATTCAAATTGTAGGTGCAAGAGCAGTGTAAATATAACGTTTCCAGCTATTTCCATTTAGATTAAAGGCAAGCAGTTCAGCAGACTTTCATCAAACAATGCAGACTATAAGCAACATCTTCTTTAGGAAATAGTCATATTCATGTTCCTGCTAACTGTGAAAAACCAACGCTTCATTACAGCCAAATACGAAATCCCATACCAGCCAACACTATTGACCTTGTGCCCTCGTTCATCAATCAGTTGGCATGATGACTACTATTACTAGCTACTTTACTTTGCATGAATGGTGTTAGTTGATCACTACGTTCACTAACCAAACTGGCTGGCAGAAATGCTTTGACACCTTTTGTCTTGCACAGGCACAAGCTAACCCAGTTTGTCGAAAGCAAAGACAAAGCTTTCCACTCGTTGTTAGCTAAATTACTTTAACAAACAACCATGCAATCATACATCACCATCCCCATCCTCAGCCCAGCAGAGACACTAGCTCACTGGTTTGGTTGGCTAGTCTGTTAGCTGTACGTCGCTGCCATGCCTGTAACTCGCTCTCTCAAGTTCGTCTAATCACGTTCCGGCAGCGTGCCATGCCATGCTGTGACTGCTACAGTGGACCGGACAAAGGTACACTGACAAAAGTTATAGAAATATTTTTGCTGTGATGGTTTGATTACTGTTGTTGACTGAGCGGGGGACCTCATTTATTTTTTGTGTCTAGTATCTACCCCACAATGCACTGCGCGGCGCGCGTGACCTGCGCTCGTGCTGGATTCTGGTGCTAGAGTGAGAGCGCGGGCAGACAGACAGGCAGACAGACAGACAGGCAGGTGAGTGAGCAGCACAGGCAGACAGGCAGACAGGCAGACAGGCAGGTGAGTGGGCAGCACAGACAGACAGGCGGACAGGCAGGTGAGTGAGCAGCACAGACAGACAGACAGACAGGCAGGCAGGTGAGTGAGCAGCACAGACAGACAGACAGACAGGCAGGTGAGTGAGCAGCACAGACAGACAGACAGACAGGCAGACAGGCAGGTGAGTGAGCAGCACAGACAGACAGACAGACAGACAGGCAGGCAGGTGAGTGAGCAGCACAGACAGACAGGCAGGTGAGTGAGCAGCACAGACAGACAGGCAGACAGACAGACAGGCAGACAGGCAGACAGACAGACAGGCAGACAGACAGACAGGCAGACAGGCAGGTGAGTGGGCAGCACAGACAGACAGGCAGGTGAGGACACAGACCGTTATTTTGGCTACCCTCGAGGGATGACTTGCCCACACAGCACTCTTTAGTGGGTTTTTTGATTCCTTGGGTTTGTAATTCCTGTATCTTTGCACTGTATCTCAAGACTGTGTTCTGAGATTACTCTTCGTACGGTACATATTGTCATAGCTCCATTCGAGAGGTTGAAGAACACGACTAAACTGTGTTTCAGTCAAGAGACATTTTTATTGACTCATTTCATTCATCAATCTAATTTCTTACATTGTAAAGGACAGACAGCAGCATTCTATATGAGACTGAAACGATTAGTCTTAAAAAATAAATAACTTTGTAAGGAAACTTTAACAATAGCATCATACATACCTTCATTGAAGGGATAGAATGCTTTGAAATTTAGATTATTTTCCCTTTAAATACATCCAGGAATGCTATTACATAGTCAGAGGAAACCTGAAAACAAAGTCTGTTGTTTATCTAACGGATAACGAACTCTCTAACTAAGGAGTTGATTGATAACATCAATGTATATTGTCCAATGCATGTTCTAACCCTGCATGTATGTTCTTTGTATATGGGCTACCTAATCTGAAATTATAGTCTCACTGCTATTTGTTTGTTGTTGCTGCATGTTATACAGTACTTCTATTCTAATTGCACCCAAAGAGTGGACTTGACCTTAATCTCTACAACACCAGTTGGAAAGGGATTGTTCAGCCTAGTCTCATGTTTAGGTGAAATATCATGTTACATGCCAACATCTCCTCAGAGATTCTTCAAACAAATACTGTCTATTGGATAGGGTGCTGCTAACTGTTAGCCTGTGCTGCAGTAGCAAAGTGGAGAACAGAGAAGCTTTCACTACTAGCCTATGATGACACTCAGGGTAAGATGGTATTTCACATGAAAATAGGCTGAACCATGCCTTTAACAGAGGACTGGAGACTAATACCTCTCTCTCTATGTTACTCCATATTTAGGAGTGTGTCTCTGCCTAAGATATTTCTCTTGATTCTAAAATAAATGTAGATGTATTACAGTACACACACACCTTACACAGGTCAAGAAAGTGTTCAATTTGACGTCGGTTTGCGGTATCATACAATGTTCTTTACAACTTTAAGAACTGCTATGCCGCGACCAAAGGAATCCAAACGTATTCGATTTTTAAGCTATCCTTTCATAGTGCTTAATAAAGTTGTTCTGGGGAAAATGAAGTATTAAAACATATTTATCATTGAATAATGGTAGATTGTTTGCCATTCGTTGATGAAAGAATCATGGATCACAAAATGTTTACCTACAGCATTCATCATGGCCAATAAAAATAAAAATGAAAAGAAACCAAAACAATGGTAAGAAAAATAAATACAATCTCCTTGTTATTAACATGATGGACAATGTGGTTGCTAAAGTTTTGAATGCCGCAAACTCATTCCAACTAGCTGTGAATATAATATCTACAGTTTAATCAATACACACAATTCAATACACAATTTCACCTTAACCTGTTAAAGTTGGAATCTGACAGTAAAGCTGATTTAAAGGGTTTTGTGTTTTGTTTGAAACATCCTTTCTTAATTAAAATAGCTCTTTATATGAGAGATGTGAGTGTGATAGCATGAGTTTCTCTGTTCCCAGAGAGTTGACATCCAAAACATGCTCCAGTGTTCCAGAAATGTGAAGGGTATTTTAGGTGTTCTCATTAGGTTTTAGAACATGCCTCTCTTTATGAAAACAACTTTTTTACCTTACCCTTGTAACGTCTTTGACCCATCTACAAACAGAAAATGTCTGCTTTTGATTGTCTTCTGATTGTGTACCAGGATTAGAGGTAGAGAGCATGTGCTTAGCTTGTAGTTGACCATAGGTTTGTGATCTGCTGTCATTTGAGTCTAGCTATCTGGGGTGTGACGCATTTTGACAAAGATGAATAGAGTTATTAAACTACTCCAGCAGAATCTCAGCAGGATGTGTGCAAAGGTAATGTGCCTTTGATTAAATGTGTTTGGATGCAAACAGAAACTTCGGATATAGAGAGAGTTGATTTTTACATCCTTTGAGGTAGATCTCTATTGGATAACAAACCTTCAATAGTGGTTTTTAACTAAAGCCATGACATCAAGGAAATAAACAATGAAATAATTAAGTTACTCAATCCAAATGTTCTATGACCATGTCTGCTTCTGGCTAATAGAGTGAATTGCCCAGGCTTCCCAGCTTGTCTGAAGCATGGTCATTAGGTGGTTAGGAAAGGGGTGTATGTTAATTAGTTAGTAGCTAACTAGTGCTTTACACTATTTCCTCTCTTATCACAGCTTCAGCAGTCCTGATAAATGCACTCTGCAGAGACAACCTCTGGCCTCTTAAAAGGGTTGCATTTCTCCAACTCCACTGTCTTCCCTGTGTAGTCAATACACAGCACACTTTGATGGCGCATCCCTAGGCCACATGTCCGTGAGCAAGCAGACCATGGCCCCATTTGCCAGACTGGGCAGGGCAGGTCGCCACAAGGCCGGATGTCCACTGGCCTTAGGTCCTCATCACAGAAGAAGGACAGGGAGCCTGCCCCGTCCCGGCACTCCACGTTCCTGCGAGACCAACCAAAGCCACAGCTCTTGGAGCACTCTGACCACTCCCCCAGGACCCACTCAGCACCCCCAAATGGCAGGATGGCATGCAGTAGGCCCCTGCCCTCAGAGCCAGGCTTGCTGAAAGGCACATCCCTGGGGAGGAAGAAGGTATACTTGACCCGTGGGGGAGAGGCGTCTCCAGCTGTGGACAGGACCTGGATGGTGACTGCCTGGCGGAGGCTCTGGTAACTGAGGATCCGCTCCAGGGTTGTTGAGGAGCCGCTGTATCGGAACACTGCACCTGGAACAGGGATGTCCTGCTCTGCTGTCGACACAGAGTAATTCCCATTCAGGATGTAGGCCCCTCCCTCTGTCTTTAAAGCCAGGTAGTTGCCATCATGCTTGATCCCGCGATGGCTTTTCTGCTTGATGTCAATATTGGTGGCTCCAGCCGGAATAGTCACAATATCGTTATAACCAAATCTGTGAGAAAGACAGAGAAACCTGTCAAGAGTTTGAATTCATCTACAGTGTGTCTGCTAAAGACTCCTTGAACAGCATGTTGATGATGTCTATGAGAAAGGATTAATCCCCAAAACACAGTGAATAATTTGTGCATTTTCATACAAATTCTGCGCAGAAGACATTTTCCTTTACTCACAAGGCCTTATTCATGGATCCAGTGATCTTCCTGCAAGTTGTACCATCACCCCCACATATGCCACACTTGTCCAGCTTTACACTGGATCCGATCACTTGGTCACAGCCTGCTTTGACACACTGGCCCTGGACACAGATGGACGTGGTGTCTGGGCCACATGTAGTGCCATCAATGACCTGTCCACCATGGGGACACATTAGGAGGGAACAGCAATTGAAATCAAATGATTTATTGTATGTTGATGTAGGAACAGATATTTTCAATACATCTTAGGAAAAGCATAGCTTTGGAAAGGATGATTACAATTTAATGATAAATGATGTGCAAACTCCTTAGATGAATCAAAGGATCAAAGTTAACAATTGACTCAATTTGTACCTTGGCTTCAAAGACTTTGAATTCATTGCTGCCTCTTGCTCTGCAAAACAACTTGCATCTGTCCCTGGGCGACACACCATTGTATTTGGGTATCCACTGCTTCACGTTCCCATAGATATCCAGGTAACGGTCACTGTTGTACTTCTCACACTGCTCATCTCGAAAACTCTTACCTGGAAAGAGAAAGATCATGTCACGTCAGTCTTATCCTAGTCTCTTTTGACAGACTTAGGGGACTCTGCACACTCCACACACTCAAGAGTCTGTCAAACACAACTTGTTTAATGGCTATTGGGCAGTCATAAGTGGGTGGGCCACTATGTCCATTTACTGACAGGTCATAGCACCAGATCTCACAAGCGGGCAAATCCTGTTTTAAAATTTAAAAATGTCTAACTTCTAGGTTGGAGCTTCCTCAGGGTTAAAACTTTGTCCACAGTGTTTTCGAATTAGAACCAATCACATTAGATCACTGTTTGGGTTCTCACTCGCATAGTGCCCATTTAAGTAGCCTATAACAGGTGTTGTGTGGGAGAGGCTAGTCTTATTCCTGCGGTTCTGCAAGCAAGTCCGGAAAACTGTGGCTAGACTGCATCACTGAATACTGGCAATTGAATTAGGGTTAGTGATTGTTGGGTTTACCATGATCTTCTTGGCAGGCCTGGATGTTACAGGACTGGTACTTGACTCTCTGGCCCACGCAATAAGCCCCGCCATTCAGTGGCTCAGGTTCAGTACATTCTCTTTGAGAGAACTCCACCCCTCCTCCACATGACCGAGAGCATGGCCCCCAGGGTCCCCACACCCCCCAATCTCCATCCACAGCTTCCTAAAACACAGCCACAGCAGATGATCAGCACCATTTTCATTTGACACTTACTATACTACGAGACATTCATAAACAATACCCAAACTAAGAATGTACAGTATCAATAACATCAATTTACAGTATCAATGATTATTAATACTGTAAATGCCTAACTGACGGTAGTTTATTTCATGCATAATATGAAATGATTTATACATCAATAATGTGATCTCTTAATAATGTGTAGTGACACCCCAGTCATTTGGAACAGTAGCACACCAGTGTTGATAAGAGTTTTTGTTTGGTGAGGGTTTTTTATTTGGCACCTCCTCTGGCATGTCATCGCCTGCAGTCTGCCACGCGTGTAAGTGCCTTCCGTGTGTCTAGCTCCACATACTCAGAGCTCCTGGCATGTGCAAAGATACTGCATTTCATTTCTCTAGGGTTTTTACGAGTTGGCCACAAGAACCCTTCTAACAGCCAGGGTGTCTGAGATCACAAGCTCGCCCCTGGAATAGGACTGTTTTTTAAGGGCTGCACCAAATATACTCTCACTCTTTAAAGAGCTGTACCAAATATACCTTACCAGGCCATTGGATTAACATTTAGAGACCTGAATGAGAGGGGATTGATTATTTTGGGATCCCAAATGAAGCGGCGAGACAGGGGCACATGAGGAGGAGCATTTTATTTTTGAAGATGGGATTGAAATACAGACTGGGCCAGAAGCTTGGCATTGTAGAAAAACACCTATCATGGTCACATACGTGTGGTAAGAGAAACTGACAAACTTGTGAAAGAGAGAAAGTATAGAGGCAGAGAACAAGAGACCCTGCAGGCAAACACTGCTAAAAGCAGCAGTCGGTTGTAAACCTTCTGTAAGGTATTTAAACACGTTTTTCAGAGACCTTTACTCTCAGGCAGGTAATGGCTGTATAATAAATCAGACTGAAGTGACTCAGACAGAATCATCCTCTGTAGCATGCCTACCTCCCTCTCCTGCTGATGAGTCACTGCACAGACACCGCCTTGGCAGGTGGCGTTGGCCCCACAGGGCGTGCCATTGGCCCAGGGCAGACTGCCGTTACGGGTGGTGCAGTGTGGCTGGCCCTCCTCTCGGCACCAGAGCTGGCTACAGATCAGGTCCTCTGGGGCATCTGGGCACTGGGTGAATTCCTCCCCAAAAGCCTGTTGGCACTGCCGGTCCAGCCCATATGTGTGACCTGGCGGCTCCAAGGGCAAAGGAAGGGTCTGCTCTGGGGGATCCAGCAAGCAGTCACCTGGAAGAGGAACATAGACAGCCACACTCATGTAACTTAGTGATATATTACTCATTCACTGACATTTTGGAGGACCCAGACATACTGTATTGTAGGTGTTGTAAGAGGCCTCACAGAGTCAGAAAGAGGGAACACACATTTCTATTCTATCAATCAACTGCAAATGGATGCCAATCCGACCAGGAGTTGACTGTTATGTTTTTGAGAACCAAAACAGGTGTTCACAATTTTAGCGTGAGGGGTTATTTTCGTTGCAGATGTACATTTCATTGCAGAGAGGAACCATGGGCCAGGTACAGATCAGACAATTTAGGAAGACATATTCTCTGCCTTTCTTAAGTTCTCTTTCCTAAAGGTATGGACCGGTATCCCGTTGCTAAGTTGTGTGATAAATGCAGTGAAACAGAATCAATCATTTGATGGGATTTGCTTCAAGTTTTACATTATTGAAGCAGCTTTTCTTTTACATACCATCGAAGGAAGGTGGTGCAACTCTGTTTTAATTGTAAAATATTACATTTTGGTTGTCATCTACATACCAAAATGATACTGGTCTTGGCAAATGTTATTTCAACATTTCTGGTATAGTATGTTGCCTAGTAAATTGTAATTGAATCATTATTTTTTGTAGTAAAATGGCTTCTTTGCTAAATTAAATTCTGCAGCATCAGTTCACTATGTACCTGTGGCAAGGCCAGTAAAGACAACATGTGCTGGGCTACACTCAGTTTCTCTGTGAGAGAAAACAGTTGTTAAACCTGGAATGTGTGACGCACTAGCAGATGAGTCAGAAAACTAGAGAATGCAAGCAAAGACTGAATACCGATGGATATAAATCAACAACCAAAAAATGTCTGCTATTTCGCAACACAGATATTTCCTTGCTTTCGATTTTCACCCTAAAGCATAAAGCGGAGTGTGGAGCAGTGCTCTTTTAGAGACTGCACTAATATAGCATCATCAATCCTAAGATGCCTTCTGCCAGCAATCACAGATGTTTCTGTGTGTGTGTGCGTGTGTGTGTGTGTGTGTGTGTGTGTGTGTGTGTGTGTGTGTGCGTGTGCGTGTGCGTGTGTGTGTGTGTGTGTGATCTGATTACAGTGCTGTGTTTGTCCTGCTATGAGCAGAGACTGGAGACGCACGAGAGGCACTACAGAGAGAGAAGCTTACTCTGCCCAGATTGTTAGTTTTGACACTCTCAGCAAAATTACAAAGTGGTTTTCAGAGACCATAATTAGTGGTTAGGGAGCAAGTTAAGGCAGTGTAGGCATTGTAAAAAGAGAGAGAAAGAAAATAAACTAGTGAAAGGGATATAGAGGGATTTCTCACCACTCTAAGCTCAAAATGACATTCTCTGTGGCAAGTATTCTCTGTGGCAGGTTTCCATTAACTGTATAATAATACCCCGGCCGTTTAGAACAACTGTCTCAAAACAGTTAATTAAAGTTAATGAAACGACAAACAGTTTTTTCTCTGCTCTGGTTTCTCAGGAATGTTTTCCCTCATTCCAAAACCAAATGAAAGCTGGGAACCACATGTTAACCAATAAGAACTAACTGTCAATACAAGATGTTTATGCATAGTGCATTGCTAACCTAACCATGATACCAGCCAATACAGCTGCACATGTAGCACACATACAGCACACCCTTGCGCAGTGGTACATAGAATAGAGATAGAGGTACTGAGATAAATATAGTCCTACCATGTCCATTGTCCAAGAACTCTGTGATATAGCGGGCACTACACGGGGACCACGGTAGGGTCTTGTTGAGGTCAACAAATTCAGATGCCATCATGTGGTGTCCATCAAGGTGACCAAACCATTTTTCACAGTTGATTGAGTCATCATGTGGCATGCTGAAAACATGACCTGGGGATAAAGAAAGAAGCCATGTTTAAGATGAAACATCATTGCTTGCATAATACTAGTATTTTTTTTTCTCCCTGACCCAACCCTCCCCTAAAAGGAACTTTTTATTATTTTTTATTTTTTTAAATGTGCATTATATATATTTTGCCCTACCAAATATATTTTGTTTGTTTTATTAATTTTAACAGTTATTACAAATATATTCCATCTACTAGGTACTTTTGCAGTTGTACATGTTAAGATATTCCATTTTAATTGGTAGAGAGTGGTAGAGATTTCTTTTTTAATTCCACCCCTCAGCTGCTCCTAGCCCATTCCTGATATACCACCCTCTCTCGGTTTCCTTGTGCCATATATTTTTCAATTGTGCTGATGTCTCACATAGTTCCCGAACCTCTCAACTCAACAGCCTACACAGATTTTAAGATAAACATTACTAAGAGTATGATTATGTTGATTAATGACTTGGGTCTCGATGCTAGGGCTGGTTAAGCAATATCTAAAGGAAACCAAACACTTTTCTAACTCTAAGCTAGTTTGGAATATCAAAGAAGCATTTCGTAATATTGTGTACTGTACAGTGTTTTAATAATCGTACTAGCTTCATGACTGTTATTTGTCTTTAGACTGCTCTGCAAAGAAGCTAAAAGACAAAGTTAAAAGACTCGTCCCTTGGATCAGCGACTTATCAAAACAAGAGGCAAGCAGAATAAGCAAGGCCAGTGTTTGTTTTAGTTTTTTTCATGGTGTGTTAACGTACCAAGCTCATGTGCCACTGTGAAGGCTGCCTGGAGGCCATTGTCCTCGATGACAGAACAGCTTCTCTTGGGGTCACACATGGTGCCCACGTCTGTCACCCCCAGGGTCGCACAGGTGTTCAGGCCACAAATATCCTGGAGGGGGAGGGAAATAGAGAGGCATAGCATGAGAGGGAGAGCTTGAGAGGGAGAGCTTGAGAGGGAGAGCTTGAGAGGGAGAGCTTGAGAGGGAGAGCTTGAGAGGGAGAGCTTGAGAGGGAGAGCTTGAGAGGGAGAGCTTGAGAAGGGGAGCATGAGAGGGAGAGCTTGAGAAGTGAACAGAGTATCATACTGGGAAAGAGTACATGAAAGGACAAGGGTTAGAGGAGAGGAAAGGAGTAGGGAGAGGGGGGACACTTTTCAGACACTGATATCCAGACATCGCTACATTTGTTCCAGACAGAGTTTTTTCCCCAAAAAAGTTAAGCTCTTGCCAGCAAAACATATTTGTCAGTGTTTCCATCGTAAAATGAAGCAAATACATGGCAGCCAGCAGACTTAGGAAGAGAGGAAATTTAACTGTGTGGTATCCAAAGCAAAGCACACAAACCTATTGAAACCCTAGTTTGAGTTGCTCTGACAGACAGTTATCTCTTTGACCTGCATACAGCGTAACTTACAAGTACTTACTGTACATTCGAATGACACCTGGGCTCTGGGGAGCCTCAATTAGTATTTTGTGTGGCTTGTCATCTACCGTCCAAGCTAAAGTAACAAGCCCTTTCTTTGGACGGTTGTGTCTTAACCAGGTGCTCATACCTGAGGTGCATTGTTTCCTCTCCTTGTTGCATTTGTTTCTCTATGGTAAATTTAACTTGAGTTGTATGGCGAATTAAACTGAGCTTCACAGTTTGTCAATTTACCTGTCTGGTAAATAAGATGGCAGTGTCATAGTGTTCTGGGTGCCTCTGGCTGATGGGGTTGAAGAGCTGCTGCCAGGTGCAGAAGTTCCTAAGGGCCACTCCTCCATTACTAGAGACCTGAGGCCCCACCTCCTCATCCTCTACCACCAACATCTTCACCACCACCAGGCTCACAGAGTTCTTCAGGCTGGGGTGTTTGTAGATCTGAGCTGCCACTGCCATCAGAGTCAAGACATAGTGCTGGATAGAGGATAGATATAAAAAACAATAACAGTCTGACCAATGTCACACTCAGTGAGTGAGTGAAACAGTTACAATACTTATAAACAGTAGGTCTACTTTGTATTGCCAACATACTCAACACTATCACTTATGGTCTACACTTTCCACATAAATGAAGACCTGACAACTCACGCTCACAGGCATTGAGAGAATCGGCCCAAACATATAAGCCAATTGGACTGAAATGTTTAAACATTTATGTTTTTCTTTCCGTCAATAAAATGGATGGAAGGACCGCATAAACAAACTCTACATGGCTTCTTTTCATTCCCAGATGGTGCAAACTCCAAAACAGCGGGTTGGTGCCAACATTTTATTTACCGTTTTAGATAGACACAGAGGCGGTGCAATAGATAGAATAACACCATACAATTATGTCTTCATTCAAATCATGCCTGGGATTATCATCGGTTGAACTGGCAAATGTCATACCGTCATTTGTTTAAATGTGTACATTTCTATGCATCATCATCAACATATCTTTTGCTTCTCTGAACTAGTGAAAATATCATTAAGTCTTAATTTCCAAATAGGACAAGTCTGTAGAAGAATCAGATACATTAGAATTAGGTCTAAGTTTACCCTTGATTTACCTTGCGCCATAACGTTTTTAAATGTTATTACAATTCTCGAGTGATTTTGTTGTTGACCTGCCAACAGACACATTATCTCTTATTGTGACATGACCCTGGATGCTTAACTTACACCATTAAACAATTTTTTGTTCTTCCTTTAACAAAAGCAGTTTTTCATTCATCTATGGTGTTTTCACATTTCGTGACGTTAGAATTATAAGGTTCTATCTCCGTTTAGGGTAGTTCAGAGATATTGAGCGTCAAAGTTTTTACATTCCAGTATGTTTTGTGAGATGGAACCTTTGTATTTGATTAATTACGAACTAAAAAATGTCAACATTTTAAAAACAACACCACACAGGCATTAATAAACACCTAATGGTTTAGATTATGTAAAAAACTCAATTTGGACAAAAATGGAGATAGAACCTTATAATTCTAACGTCACGATTTGCCGCAAGATTTTCTTTTCAAGAGCGGGCTTTCCCGTCAACCACGGGAAGAGCGCGCGTCACGGTTGTGATAATGTGTGATGATGATATTGCTTAGCTCTGCGCCCTCCTGGCGTCCCTGACAGTGTCATTAACGACTTTCGGGCACTGTATTCCTGCATGGAAAATTAGACTGCTTTGGAAACTGTCGTGCGTAATGACGCGTTTGGACACGAGCCCATCACACTGCGCTGTCATATCGCTGCCAATCATATTTTGTAACATATCAATCATTCTATTTCTCATTCGTATAACATTTATTTTGACTTAGCGAAGTATTATTTTTCATTTAATCATGTCGGTTTGGCCTCACCTTTATTTCGTCTCCATAGAATTGTGTCATAGTAGAATCAGCCACGACCAATGTCTCAATATATCTTGGAGCGGAGACGAAACGTCGCTTGCGCTTCGTTTTCTCAGCATCTTGCACGTGAGAGAAATTGCCTTCGTCTGTGTCCATGAGCCGGCTATCATCCTTCATCTGATCAAAAGCAGTCTTTGAAGTCTTATGTGTATCGGTGAACACTCTCCTTTTTATAACATGCACCTGCGAGATGGATCTCTCTGCTTTTAGGAGACCATTGGATTTGGGTTGAATAAAATATTCATCCCCGTGCGTTATGAACGTCCCTTGAATCCCGTGGCACAAGCTGACAGTGACCATGGAGTCCTGGTCAGAGTCTACTTTCCCTGAGTAGAAACAGCCTGTGAACTCTGCTCCATCCCCCGCTGTCTCGTCGCTAGTGAAGTGTCCAGAACCAGAACCGTTGAGGATCGCAACCAGATGTTTCGCTTTGATGCGCTGAATGCTTAATTTTGGAGTAACGAAGGTGTCATCTGTGTTCAAATTCAGCGTGAAATCCTGACCAAAGGCTGTCAATGTTAAACGTTGTTGCTCTTCGCTCCTTCTCCATAACCGACCGGTTCTCACACTTGTTCTGACGGGTATAATCTCCTCTGACTGCAGGAATACCTCCGAAAGCGCAACGTTAGTTAAGGAGAGGGTTAATAAAGTGATATGCAAAGTTGAACCCATGTTATGTTTATTATACGCACTGTCTAATAAAGAAACGTTTGCATTTAGCAAATGACCTGAAAATGAAAGTCACTGATTAATTCACTAATTAATTAGAATAAACGGCACTCTTTACCCACTAAGATCGAAAACCAAAGCGGTAACAAAATACATTAAATATCCTTCAAACTGATAGGTTATTCTTGCTTATTAGTTGTTATTAGCCTAAATGTTAATTCCTAAAATAGCATTAGAAGCCCGGGCTTGAGACCCATTGCAGCAGACTGAATTAACGGCGGCTGCTCGTGACTGTGGTATTTATACAGGCTTGCTCCTCTAAAACATAAGTGGTTTATTTTTTGATACCCACTCCTGCTGCTCTCTCCTCCCCCTCTTGCGCATAGAAACCCCCCCACCGTAAACCCCAATTGATTGTACCAGGCAGCACGCCCCCTTCAATACCTCCGACACTCTGGACCGAGTACATCAACTGTTGTACATTTCTTGGCTAAAAACCACTGATCTAGAGTATTGCTGGGCTTTCTGTTCAGAGCGAAGCATATCAAAAGCATTACTAAAAGCGCAACTCATCATCAGACAATGTGGACTATTGACAACTGAATCAAATGACCCGTAGACTGTAGGGCCTACAGATTCTAAGCACATAACTAGATGATATAAGAGTTAACTAGGCTGCTGCAGTGACCAAACAGTGCCCTTGCTATAACCTGCTCCCGATGAATGACTTTTAGGCTATCGGTGCATGATTAGCAGGCCTAGTCGCAAATTCTATACAATGTGTGATATATTATTGAATTGAAAACGCACGTGGAATGATAATGGAATACATAAATATGATACTCTTATCAAATCGTTTTTCTAGTAGTAGGCCTAAATGAGAGCATAGTAAGAAATAAAGTTCTGAAATCAATCGGTTATGGTCAGGTAAAATTAGGCTACGCTTAGGCCTATCACAAACTAGCCTATACTTCGTTCGAAAGTTTCAATCAAAATGCCAACTTTTCAATGTTCCAACTCAAACGCATTCACATTAACTTTCATCAAGTCACCAATTTCGATCTCAACTCTATTAAACGGCTATGATGTGTCCTGTGTTTTAACCACACGGTGGCAGTATTGTTTCACAATTCAAATGTTGCGTTGAGATGCATTGTTGTTGTTTTACAATGAAATTCATTCGAATGAAATGCGATTAGGCTAAATAAACGATCCACACGGTTGCAATTTTTATGGAAACATTTTGTACAAATTATTATTAACTGCGCTCTTGTTTTGTTAGAAAATATTCGGGATAGATATAGGACAAATGGACAGTAGCCATACCTAGTCTATCAAAGTTGTATGCGGCCTGTGTGCCACAAGATGTCGCGCATGTATTAGGCCTAGGCTACAGTATGACAAATATATCTTCTTGATACCACAAGGCATCAGTCTCTTATAAGTAGCCTGTGTTCACAGCACTTTTATAATGTTATTTAAAAAGCAAAAGCAGCACAACAAATGAACAGATGGTGTCCAAGTAACCAATTCCTAACTTTTTATTTCACTGATAGCAGCATGTGATGTTGTCCATGGTAAATATAGCCCCACGCAATCAAATAATCATTTAGCTACGTCCTCCTCCACACTGTCAGAAAAGAATGTGAACATGCACGAATCAGACATATACATGATGGTACAGATTAAACTGCATTTGCACTGTGGATAGTTTACGATTGAATACATGTAACAATACAATTACGCACTAATTACGCACTGGTTTAGCCACTAGGTGATTCGTTATGTTGTCCCTGGGGCCATGCATGGCATGCCTTGCCTTTATAATATGTGTATTTTTAAACAAACATTCTACAGATTCCAGAATATATAATAATGTCAGTTAGTAGAGTATAATCAACTGCAAACTATGGCATTAATTCCACGTTATCGCCTTGGATGTTGCGTTGGGTATACGCCGTGGAGGCGGGGTGGTTGCCACGCGCTACACTGCACCGTTCAACCCCAAGAAAGTGGGAGGGAGACCCGGTTATTGCAGTCCGTCGAAGTGATGATGCTTCTACTTACAGAGTTTCAAGTGGTTGCGGTGTAAACCTTGAACTGGGACACATAACCAATGAGCTTTCCCGAGCGCCTCCCCAAAACTCTGATTACAATTTCCTAATGTTTACACATGACGCAAATGCATAAAACCCACAGAAAGCAGCAATCGGCTCAGCAGACAGGTAGAACATGGAAGTGAGTCATATACTGAGGACGGAGGAGCATTTTGCACTGAGAGGATTTACAGCTTCAATGTTTTAAAAATACGGCGCCTTGGATTATTCTGTCGTAGCCTACTGATCTCTGATTTAATAGATTTCAGAGTGAACACGATTCACTAGTCGTTCTTTATCAATTCCTGATCATTGCATTAATTCATAAATACAAACATGACCATGTTCTTAAGGACAGTTATTCTCCTCTGCTTTGTGATTATACTCTCCAAAAGCGTCCATGGCATGGAGAGTGAGCTTTGCTTCCCTATCAGACTGGATGACCAAAACTATGAGATTAATGATTTTAACAACGCCGAGGATATTACGGGAAGAATTGTTCTTAAAATAAATGCCTTCCAGCAGGATTTTGTGCTCGATATACATCCAGATTCACATTTTCTTGCCCCATCCATCTCTGCGCAAGGCGCTGCTTCAGCCTTCAATTCTGCTCCAAGCGCTGATATGAGCCGGTGCTTTTACTCTGGTTATGTGAACTCAGACCGGTATTCGTACGCAGCATTGAGCCTATGCAAGGGTTTACAAGGCGCATTTGGTTTCAAAGGGTGGGAATATTTCATCAGTCCTGTCCGCAATGACACAACTTCAAGAAATGTCGAGAGCGCGCACATGATCCGACGTCGTACCAACGACAACCTCAGCGGCAACTCAACCTCCAGGTGCGCAGTGGACACTGGCATGAGTCAAGAGGCTGCAAAGTCTTTGGAGAAATACATGCACTTAAAAAGACACAATGTGACTGAAACTATGATGAAAGGTACTATGGGTAGATCCAAAAGATTCGCCTCCATTCCCAGATACGTCGAGACGCTGGTCGTCGCCGATGAGTCCATGGCGAAATTCCATGGAGATGACCTTAAACATTACCTCTTGACCCTTATGTCAGTGGCAGCTAGACTCTACAAACACCCCAGTATTCTCAACTCCATCAGCATCGTAGTTGTCAAGTTCATGGTGATAAGTGATGATGACAAAGGACCCAAAGTGTCCGGGAACGCAGCAATGACTCTGCGTAACTTTTGCACTTGGCAGAAAAAAATGAACAAGAATAACGACAAGCATCCAGAATATTGGGATACAGCTATCCTTTTCACCAAGCAGGTAAGGATGGGCATTATTTTGCCGACAGGGGGTGCTCTGTGACATCCTGGGGTAATCAGAGAATTGAAAACATGCCATGGGAAGGTGTTATGTTGTGTGCAAATGCAATCACATGTGGGCTTGCTGCTGAACTTGCATTAAAAAAACGTGAAATATAGATTGAACCTTTGCAAGGGCAATTCAGAACACCATCCTCTGATGTCCTGTGCCTTTGTCTGATAACTGCTGCCATGCATTCCAACACAGTGGGTCATGGATTTCCTGGAATTGTGAGAGGGACACGCGTATGTCACCATAGACACACTACATAGCTCTATCAAGTCGTCAAAGTATACATATATACATTTTCGTAATATCTTTTCCATAATATCAGTATATGATTGACTAGATGCTGGACTCTTTAATGTTAGTCTAATTGATTTGCACTCAAACACACCTACCACCTCTAGTGAACTGTGAGGTAATCCCCATCAGTTGGGACTCACCCTCTTTGTGGACTGACCACCCATCACTCAGAGTCTAACTTTGTTGAGACCAGGCTTTGCCTACTGTAGTTTGGAAAGCCTGGAGACATCCTTTGCAGAAAGTAGCTACAAAGGGGTGGAAACTTGTTTGAAATGAGTGACGCCTCGCAACACGTTATACCAATCAAATACCTTGTTTGGGCGGAGCTAAATTCTAAAATAATTCATTTTTCTTCAATGTTGCAAACTAGCATAGGCAACAACTCTGTAAAATTGTCCTACCTGGTTGGAAAAGATGACACACGTTATATGGGCATCTGGGAGAGAGTTCTTGGAATGTAACATCCAATGAAATTGCGAGCACATTCTCCCATCACTCCAACCAGTTCAATCCAAGCCAGATCAGCTAATCTTAATTTCATCCAGACCTCCAAATGAGGCGTGAGAACACCGTGAGGAGGTATGGCTACATGAGACTACTCAGATTCAAACAAGACTGTACATGCGTCCTTCCATACAGGCCATGGACGCAGGCCATGGATGGGACATGACCTCAGTTGACCATAACTACCAGATAAGGGTTTGAGGTGGGTGGTTATTTAAATTGAATGGGAACCCCCCCCCCCCCTCCTCCTTTCCGAAATGTTTTCTCTGTACCTCTTCATTTGAGCCTTGTGATGGAGGTCAGAGTTCATGTCACTCCTAACATTCCTTCCAATTACCCAATGTGTTGCAAGACAAACCATCAGCCACATGAAGGCCTTAACGTCTACTTTAGACACACAGGCAGGCATCCAGACAGGCAGGCAGGCAGGGAGGGTAGATTGGACAGGTGTTTAGTAATCCTTTTCTTTCATGAATAGCCAAAGCAGTTTGTCCATGGTTTTACTACCCAGTCCCAGTTCTAGGACAGGTGAACTTTTGGTGAGAAGAGATTCACTTTACACTTTCAATAGAGGCAGCGTACAAATGCACTCTCCAAGGTTCCCATGAGATAATAGAATGACTGATGTCATTTAGGTGATGTCACATATCTGATTGGGTCATACAGTAGATTATGTTATGACCATTTTTTCCTCAACCATAACAATCAACATACTGAACCGAATAAGCTTTCAAAATCTACATAAATTAACCTGTCTTATTTTATCTGTGCTCTCTGAAACTGAAGTCCCAATCGGAAGTGTCTCTGTTTCTCTAGACCATTCCCACCCTGCCTCCAGCTGTAAGTGCTTCAGCCCGTCCCACCCCCACCCTAACTGAGGATGCCTGCTCCCCATTAAACATGCCCGTGGGGGGATAGGAAGGGGGATCTATGAGCACATGTCAGAGATCCCTATCCCTCCACGTCTCTGGCCCACCTGCTTGCCCCCAGTGTGAAACCAGCACTAGAGGAGCACTCCACAGCTGCAGGCAGCCGCCAGGGAAACTTCCACATATATATATATTTGTGTATATTTGTAGTCATATCTATGGATGTTTATTTCGTGTCCCCTCTTTGTTCATGTTGATACCTCCTGTCTTTGTCAATTTGTCACATAAAGAGGCTATCAAGGATTGGAGCATCTTTTTTACTTTTAAATTAGTATTGCTTTTTTTTTTTACGACTGATACTGTATATAGCCATTTCTTTTTTAAGAATATAGCTTATAAATGCCTCATGAGCTTAGTTCAACTGTTTTACCCCATCATAACCTAAAATATACTTATACTTATACTATGTTTCTAAAAAAAAAAGTAATTGTAAACAAACAAGCTTCAAAACATGGAATTTGAGAGTGCTAACATTTCTCTAGCCCCATACCTTGGCTGTTTACCAAAAGGTGGCGGGGTGACTGTGTTATTGTTGTTGATTGAATCCCAGATTGCCCCTTTAACATTAAGAATGCAGGGTCATAACTCAAGGTTCTATAATTGGCCTAGCTATATTTGGAAGGAATGGATGCAAACTATAACATGTATCTCAAATACTGTGCATACATGACATACAGTATCTTATTGCAGTTTACTTGGAATGTAAGGACCGGTTTCCCAGACACAGATTAAACCTAATCCTAGACTAAAATGCATCGTCAATGAAGATTTTCTATTGAAAATCATATTTAGTGCAGGACTAGGCTTAATCTGTGTCCGGGAAACTGTCCCTAAATGTTTTAGGGAAAGACAGTTAACTGTTGAAGAACATCCATATAGGTTTCACAATTTACAGTAGTAGTCTCTATTAAAATGTACCTTCAATAATTTCCACTTTATCGTTCCCTCAGATTTACACCTAGTAAAAGGGCTTTAGGAGCACTGGCAGGGTGAAGTGGCATAGTTGGCCATCATCAAGCTCTTTTCTTCTACTGACAAAGAAGCCCTGCAAGTCATTTTAAACAGCACCATATGAGCGTGTCATCCCAACCACTAAATAACAAACAAGCTCAAGACAGGCTACTACAGCTATGCAATTACCCATGACCATGGCTAATGGAGAGAGAGAGAGTGAGAGAGAGAGACTAATGTACTTGTCTACACATTGGATATGGCAAATATAGCAATGGTGCCAATATGTACTGTATCAGCTTAACCATTATAATATAGAATACGTTTTCGCTGTGCAACATTTGTAGGCATAGAAGAGGCATACAGAGGCAGTTTTTAGACAT
Organism: Nansenia antarctica; assembly: GCF_963989245.1. Taxonomy (NCBI): domain Eukaryota; kingdom Metazoa; phylum Chordata; class Actinopteri; order Argentiniformes; family Microstomatidae; genus Nansenia; species Nansenia antarctica. The sequence continues at coordinate 14,236,540 of NC_137689.1, forward strand.
GCAGCATCAGTGGGGATAATTAGAAATATATGACATACATGTACAAATATGGATTAAAGGAATATAAAGGATTAGACAAGCTTGTTGTTGAATTTATCATGCAAGAAATGAGCGAAGGAATAAGTAGAGTTTTAGCATGTTATTCATGGCTCTACAGTAACATTTGTCACCATTGGCAACAGCACGTTTGTGTGAGGCAAACCTTTCAAAGCATGGGCTCATGATTCAAAACATTCTGTAATGGGACTTGTTAGAGGAAGAGAAAAATACTTGAAACAATCACTTTCAGTTAAGTTGTTCCCTAGGGCACTCTGACCATTTCACATGAGAAATGAGCTTTAATATCCCATAACATTGGAGGGGACGTGAAAGACTAACAGAGTTCACCTTCAGCTGTGAAGCTGTAATTATGAGAGGGGATACTCCCAATGGGATCTACAATTACCCAACAGCCCCTCCTGTCAGCTAATTTTTTTACTGTCTTTTATTGGCAGTAATCCTGACTTCTTTGTGCCCCACTCCCACCCCACCCTCTCACCCTTCGTGTCTGTCTATACAAATAACCACTTTTAACATACTGAAGCTGAGCTGTGGTGAATACAGGCATGTCTTGTAGCTATGACTCAGAGAGAGTGGGAAAAGTATTGAGCGATAGATAGAGGTTTGAGAATGCACACATGGAACAGTTTGGGCTTTATAAAGGCCTAATGAAAGTCTTATGTTGATACGTCTGGGTGCCAATTGGGTCAGTGCTGTTTGAGCAGTATTTTCTGACATAGTGGTGATGAAGATGTTTGGCCAGACTGGGGGGGTGATGATAATGAGGGAATATGGCTTTCTGTAATGTCACCTGGTTGAGCTGTATCATGACGCAGGTACTAAATATGAGGTATCGTCTTCGTTAGCTATACCCCGTTAGAGTTTAATTTGTGTGTTTTATGAAGACTACTGAGCTCTCCACAGGAGCAGCCATGGTTTATCCTGCAGCTTGTGAGAAGTCACTGTGATTCGCACAGAATGTGTATGTGAAAACCAAAAGATTAGTAATGGATTCTGACCATAAACCTGCCAAATTCATATTTCCCCAGAGAAGGATGGATGGTAGTAACTCTACACTAAGTTTGCTATTAACTTCCCTGATAGACACCAGGGTAAAGGGGAGAAAAAAATGCACATAAGTATTTCCAGATCTCATAAAAGCTGACTGTGATACTGGTGAATCAGTGAATCTATTCTGCAGTAGTCATCACAACCTGCAGTTGTGTGTGGTAGCTCCTCTTTTCTCATGCCTGCTGTTGCAGCTCTGTGCAACTTCTTACTTTTTAATGTACCCCAGGTCCAATCGTGCAGCCACTGGCAGTGCTTATTTCTACAGTATGTCCAACTGTGGCCTGTGGAGAGGACGCCATAGAAACAGGTCACCAAAGACCAGTGGGGCTTTGTTTATGGTTTATGGTCAGGATCAGCGCTGGTTACTAAACAGCTGGATCCACAGCATGGAAATATATAGCCGGATGTGAGAAGTAGGTCAGAGCTGAAAACATAGCTCATTGCCATTTAGTATCTTTGTTCTGGCTGTCCTGTATTTTTTGTGTTAATAAGCGGTTCCACACACAGACGCATGCATGCACACCCACCCGTCCCACCCACCTGCGCACGCGCGCATGCACACACACACACACACACACACACACACACACACACACACACACACACACACACATACACATCTGGATCCGATTTTCATCTATTTCAACAATTGTGGTGTATACTGTAAATAATTTGTCACAGTCCTTTAGGGCTTCACTTTGGATAGGCTTTTAAATGCCAGATCAGAGTTGTGAGGGGCTTGGGACTGGGAGGTTTTAAATGAGTTTTGGGGGGGGTTGGGTTCTCAATAGTAGATTTAATGGGCTGTAGCTGCAATGCCTGATCATCACTGTCCTCATCTATAGTACTCTTATTAGAATCCAACTGGTACTGTTTAAGTGAGCCAGTCCTTTTTAGGAACTGGACAGAAGGGCGTTGCTCCATGGTTACTATCATTGTCAGTGAGCCCTGTGATTATGAGGTCGTCCGGTCTACTGATCCAAATGGATCCAAAACTCACGGAAATTGTGTTTAACACTTTGTGGTGAAGCAATAGATCATTTGGAACCTTGTTTTTTTTTGCAACTGGGAAATGGGACCAAAGGTGTTCTGGGGATTTCCATACACTCATTCTCATTGTAACACTTGTCAGGATATAAAGACACTGACTCTAACCACAATACTGTACATATTGTATGTATATTGTATTGTCCTGATCTTCCATGGTTTGTCATAAACAGAGCAACAAGCAGGAAAGACAATTACAGGGTGAAATGTAAGAGTGTAAGAGTGTTGGTCTGACCAGTTTGTGTTTGTCGTCATATACAGGACCTGTGTGGAGCCTCTACCTGTGACACACTGGGCATGGCCGACGTGGGCACTATGTGTGACCCCAAGAGGAGTTGCTCTGTGATCGAAGATGACGGCCTGCCCTCTGCCTTCACCACTGCCCACGAGCTTGGTGAGTCTACTCAGTTGCCACCACCCTTTACACAAACCAGGATAGTCACCAAAACCCCAGCTCAGTGTTTTGCCCGAAGTGTGGGAAAATGTCACAAAACTCCCCCCAGATTCCCTCATGACTGTTTATGCTTATACAGTTTAATGTAGGACCCTAATATCATATTATATCCTTACAGATTCACTTTGATAACTTTTACTGTTAAACTGATTAACAAAGATGAGCCGGTTGACAAGTAAAACACTTCTTTTTATCTTGGCTTAAGAACCAGAAAGATAGATGGGTAAACACCCAGTAACTATTGCCAAACAAAGAGGAGACAGCTGACGTGTTGGTGTTCTGTTTGCCTCTCTCCCTGACAGGGCACGTCTTCAACATGGCCCATGACAATGTGAAGGCCTGTGAGGAGGTGTTTGGGAAACTGAAGGAAAACCACATGATGTCGCCCACCCTCATCAAGATCAACCGCACCAGCCCCTGGTCCCCCTGCAGCGCTGCCATCATCACTGATTTTCTGGACAGTGGGCATGGTGAGCTACCCTCACCCCCTGACCCCTGACCCCCTGCCCTCTGGTTTACGTAGCGTGGAGAAGGAGAGCGAGTACTTGATAAGGAGGTGTGAAAGCTCAGTTGAAGTCTGTTCGACTGTGGTGCTTAAGTGAAGTCATGGGTTGGCAACATGCAAACACTTCAGTTTTGTCTTAGCAACAGGCTGACCGCACTGAGAAAGCACATGCCCGTCCTAACGCGCTTCACACATAATCACAGAGGCTGGTTTGTTCTGAAGCCGTTCTGCTACAAGGGCTTGTTCAGGAGCAGACTGAATGTGTCTCTTATTTTTGGGCTTAATAATCCTGCAGTGTCTATCAGCAAAAGTGCCCTGCAGAGGTAACTTCAAACATCAGATATGGGTGGCTCTGAGGAAAAGACATGCATCCATATAGAACGTCTTCAGGGCACTGTCTATCCAGTAGCTTATACTGTACAACCTTCAGTCTAACAATGTTAGAAATCCATGCTTTCGAATGCAGCTGAAGCATCTGCCAAGCGGGACAAACCACACGGTCTGGACCCAGATCAGTGACTGTTATTTCAAGGCCTGCTATCCTGACCATCTGTCCCAAATTAGAGAGGATGTTCGACAGAGAACCACCACGGCGATTTTGGCAGCTAGGTGTAGTCCCCAATGTTTCCCACGCAGGTTAAAATAGGAAAATGGTTTGTTCGTTTCTATGCCCTTTTGAGTAAATTCCTTGGGACAGACTATACCAATTCACAAACACAGATATAGAGATATAGACAATGTGGATTGTCACCGTGGCAATATTGTTGGCCTCCAGTGTGTGCACTCTCTATTATTGGATGTAAATAAGTTAATGTTGAGAAGTGTTTTCTCCTGATCTCTTATCATTTGAGTGCAAAGACAGGAGTGTCTTACTGAGTGTTAAAACACCCACGCCTCTACTTATTTTTGCATTGTAGCCTTCATGTTCCAATAGCACTAGCTTGTCAGACCCAGACTATTATTAGACTTTTCCAGGAAAAGGTTGTCTGTGCTTCTTATCGTAACTCCAGTCTGCACGACAGACACTAGGCAGACGCCTCTGGCACAGCGAGTGGTTGAACAAGACTGGGCCGTGTGTGTGTGTATATTTAAGGAGAGAGACGTGCCCCCCTCAGTGTTGTGTGGGTGTGTGTGTGTGTATGTGTGTGGGGTTGGTCTTTAGCAGCTCAGTGCAATGAACCATCAGCAGTTTCTGAAGCCCCAGCTTCAAAGGCCAACCTCACAAGGTCATTACTGGGTGACTGGCTGAGAGGCCATGCACTTGTTTAATCTGCACACACATATGCACACAGACAAGCACACACACATGCGCACGCACACACGCACACACGCACACACACACACACACACACTCACACACACACACACACACACACACACACACACACACACATACACACACGCACACACACACACACACACACACACACACACACACACACACACACACACACACATATATATATACACAAAGCCTGATCTTCTTTCATAGAATGTGTGTTTTAGTTCCAGGCTTATAAAAGACAAGATAAACACACACAGCGAATTGCATCAAAAGGATGACTGAGGACACCATGTATATAAAGCACCGTTTTTGTTAAGACAGGTGGACTAGAAGTGTTTGGGAGTTTGGGATTACAGAAAATCAGCCACAGCTGAGCACTAAAACGCAGCACTTGAAGCTTACAGTAAACCCTGTGTGTTGTTGTAGCTCATAGCTCATGCTCTCTCTTTTAGGTGAATGTCTGTTGGACCAACCTCAGAAGCCTCTGGCTTTGCCTGACATGCTCCCTGGTGCCTCCTACAGCCTGGATCGGCAGTGCGAGCTGGCGTTCGGCGAGGGCTCCAAGCCCTGTCCCTTCATGCAGGCCCCCTGTGGTCGGCTGTGGTGCACCGGAAAGACCCGCAATCAGCTGGTGTGTCAGACGCGTCATTTCCCCTGGGCAGACGGCACCAACTGTGGGGACGGACAGCTCTGCATGCGGGGGGTTTGCACTGACAAACAGGACATCCACAAGTCAAAGGTATGGCCAACACACACACACACACACACACACACACACACACTTGCTTACACAGCAATGTGAGATGTGTCATGTCTATGGAAACAGGAATGTGCCAGTGCAGACCTCTGTGGAGTGATGAGGGAATGCCCATGTTGTCGTCTTCACTGTGATAACCCTCTTGGCCTTGGTTCTCCAGGTGGATGGGCGCTGGGGGAAGTGGGGCACATTTGGCTCCTGCTCTCGCACGTGCGGTGGTGGCGTTCAACTGGCCAAGAGGGAGTGTGACAATCCAGTGCCAGCACATGGGGGAAAATACTGCCAAGGGGTGCGGGTCAAGTACCGCTCCTGCAACCTGAACCCCTGCCCTGACACAGGTATGACCTGATGGCCTTAGATCATATAGCTACAGTATGTTCAATGTGTCTGTCCTCATCACATGGTAATCATCTCTGACCTTGTGACACCCTTAGGTAAAAGCTACCGCGAGGAGCAGTGCGAGGCCTTCAACGGCTTTAGTCTTAACACCAACCGTCTCACCCCCTCCGTGGTATGGGTACCCAAGTACTCCGGGGTCTCCCCCAAGGACACGTGCAAGCTCATCTGCAGAGCCAACGGCACAGGCTACTTCTATGTCCTGGCCCCCAAGGTTAGTAGGCAGTGGGTGTCCTGGGCTCAGTTTAAATGCTGGCTTGAACTCATCCATGGCAATATATCCAATCATTGTGGCTGTTATTTATCAAAAATAAAAAACATGATGTTATCATGTGACTAATATTTGATTATAGTATATTAAAGGCTGTATAATATGAATGTATTTATATGAATGAGCTTTCGAAAAGTGCAATGGCAGATGGTCTAGCACTATGAAACTACTTGTATGTGGCTGACTTCCTAGAGCCACAGGTAAGGCCCATCTGAGGAAAGGAGAGCTAGTGAATAGTGTATGGTTAGCTGTATGAACGCACATGCATGAACACACAGCCGCGTCAGAGCTCACTGAGGAGGGAAGAGGAAGAAAGGAATGAAGAGGCGATGGAGAGAGGGCTTATCTCCCTCAGATAGAGGGGTGTGGAGTGAGCCAGAGCAGTCCCCTCAGTCACGGCATGGAGGGGTGTCCACAGACTCCACACACACACACACACACACACACACACACACACACACACACACACACACACACACAGACACACACACACACAGACACACACACAGACACACACACACACACACACACACACACACACACACACACACATACAGACACACACGCACACACACACACACTACTATAGGAGTGAGTGGTGTGCTGAGACATGGGAATAACAGCAAAGCACTACTGAGCTTGTAATGTTGGAAGTGCACCGTTGGTTTGTTAGCTTCTCAATAACGAACTACAGAATCAAAATTACGGATTGGCATCTCCAACTCCTTTCCAACAAAAGGGCTTTGTACATGTAACGTGCCATTCTCTGTGCTGGTTATATTGACATGAAATGTCATGTGATGGAAGAACAGGCTGAGGTAGTACTCAGACACACGTTCAGTTATCAGTCACATATTTCACCGCCGGCCTGACCCCTGCCGACACAGACGGGTGTGCAGACAGATCTGGTTGGTTGCCTCCAGTCAGACTGATCATGCGTTGGGGTCATGGGTCTGAATGTTAACTCAGTGTTTTCTTCTGCCTTTCTTCTGAGGTGTACGGCCCAATCACTGTAGGCATGTCTAAAACCATCAAAGCAGGAGAGCTATGCATACCATATAACAACAACATTTTTGAGCATAAAGAACATGTGCAATATTTTAATGTATAACTTGTGTATGTCATGCACCCCTGTAAATACCCACATAACTTACAGGTTACAGGTTATTGTACATTAATGTTCAGTTCTGCACAGCCCTCTCTAACATTGTCAGACTGAAGGTTGTACAGTATAAGCTACTGGATAGACAGTGCCCTGAAGACGTTCTATATGGATGCATGTCTTTTCCTCAGAGCCACCCATATCTGATGTTTGGAGTTACCTCCGCAGGGCACTTTTGCTGATCGACTGCAGGATTATTGTATGATTCTGTGTGTTACAGTATATTAATTCTGTCGATGATTCTGTGACGCAGGTGGTGGATGGAACGCCGTGCTCTCCAGACTCCTCGGCAGTGTGTGTCCAGGGGAGGTGCATCAAGGCCGGCTGTGATGCCAAATTGGGCTCCAATAAAAAGTTTGACAAGTGTGGCGTGTGTGGAGGAGACAACAAGAGCTGCAAGAAGGTGTCGGGTCTCTTCACCAAGCCCATGTGAGTAAGCCTTCATAGAATGTATATTTTATGACCTAAAGTCCTAAAATGAACGATGATTTATATACAGTATTTCAATTGGAAACATTCAATAGCTTTCATTGGTTATCTTGTGTTTCCCTCCAGTCACGGCTACAACTTTGTCGTCATGCTGCCCGTGGGAGCCTCCAACATAGACATCCGGCAGCGGGGCTACAAGGGTATTGTGGCTGATGACAACTACCTGGCGGTGAAGAACAGCCAGGGCCAGTACCTGCTGAATGGGAACTATGTGGTGTCGGCCGTGGAGAGGGACATCATAGTGAAGGGCAGCCTGCTACGCTACAGTGGTACAGCAGGGCTGGCTGAGACCCTGCAGGCAGTCAAGCCACTCCGCGAGGCCCTGACCGTGGAGGTGCTGTCTGTGGGCCAGATGACCCCTCCTCGCATCCGCTACTCCTTCTACCTGGCCCGCGAAAGCAAGGAGGACAAGGGCTTGAAGAAAGAGGGCCGGGCGCGCTCCCACAACAGCGTCTTGGCCGAAGAAGGTGGGGGGGAGAAGGGAGGAGACCTCCTAAAGAAGACCTCCTACAGCAAGCAGGGGCCTGTCCCGGGGAAGTGGTCTGCCACGGGGTGGGACGAGTGCTCGGTGACATGCGGGAGTGGGCTCCAGAGGAGGATGGTGCAGTGCCTGGGGCCAGACGGGGAGGCGGGGCTGGACTGTGAGCTCACACAGAGGCCCTCAGCCATCCGAGTGTGTGGGGACCCCTGTCCTGTATGGGACATTGGAGAGTGGTCGCCCTGCTCCAAGACCTGCGGGAAGGGCTTCAAGAGGCGGCCGCTGCGCTGTACCACCCAGACTGGGCTTCTTCTGCCCCGGGACCATTGCTCCAGCAGCAAACGCAAGCCACAGGAGCTGGACTTCTGTTCCCTAAAGCCCTGTTAGTGAATACAACCCATCCCCTCTTCCAAATCTACAATCCCCCCTCAACTGACTGGTAATGTTTGTCAAATAATGTATTCGACAAAGAAAAGAAAACTGAAAAAAAATTACCTTAACGATCCAGAACTGCATTTGTTCTGGTGCAATAGCATCTGGGACAGACATGAAGGAGACAAAGGACACAGTACCAGGGCGGCGCATAGTGAGAGACACACAGTACCAGGGCGGAGCACAGTGAGAGACACACAGGCAAAGACAGAGAGAGGGATTTTTGCTGTTAACTATTCTTTAGTGATTGATTATAATCACTCAGATTTCAGTTACACACAGAGGTCCACCTCTGACTGTAACACAACTACAAAACAATTTTGAGGGTCAAATACAAACAATTGGTGTTAATTGTATGTATGTTGGATCCATTGTATTCTTGGTAGCTGTCAATAGATGAAGAATGTCCATTTGCCAGCAATCATTTTTAATGTCTGGAATCAGTGCAGCATATTTTCCCTTTTAGTTGTCGGTGTTACATTATGATTATCATAATGTCATTCTCAATGACATTTGTTTCAGGTTCAGTCAAGGTTCTGTGGATAGACCAGTACACTGGGCTGGAGAGCCAATTGTCCACAACACTATCTCACTTGCTTGTTGGAAAGCCAAACAGTTTTGAAAGGAAATCTGCTCACTGGACCAAGACATAATGCCCTTGTACTGCATGAGACTTTATTCTGCCAAGACTTACTTTACCTCTTCCAATACAGAAGGAGTAAGTTAGTAATATGAATGATCTTACTATAATGAGGAGTTTAACTGTCCGAAAGATACAATATCATGGTAATCCAATCTACTCAGTGACTGGCCTAAAATATGAGTTTGAAGGTTGATCATTTCAGACCTAGTGATTCTGCAAGCACAGAACGCGATAATGGGATGTCTGTTAAGTTGCATTATGTTCTGCTCCTTTATAACATGAATTGAAAACATGTCTACCATTTTTAGCAATGACAAAAAGGGGTAGTTCAATGGATATGTGTCCCTTGTGCTCTCCTTGCAAACAAGGGAGAAACAGACATTAACGTTCAACAGACTTCGAACAGCAGAAGTCATGGAAACAGTTCAAAATAGAATGCTGAAAGCACAGTGGTCGGCTTTTGAAAAAGCATGTCGTTAGACCCTAAAAGCCAAATGGGACAGGAAACACTGCCCACTCCACCGTCTGCACTGGTATGTTAGCCAGCTCTCAGTGATTTCATCATCCTCTAAATTAGGCTGCGCTCCTGCGCGCTACCTTTACCATGTTCAGCAGAGATGTTGACTTAGCCTGACCCCCCCCTCCACCAGTACATGGACAGACAGAGTGATCAAGTCTCCCCTTTCATTTGGTTTGATTGTTTGTTCCTCTTGGTGCTTTCATCATTTAACTGGAGCCGTTGTCTCTGCTGTCCAATAGTTGAGCCAGTGGTGCAGCTGCTAATATCATGCCTGTCTGGCACAGTTGCCATAGCTAAGTTATTGTCGTTGAGATGATCAAGTGATGAACAAAACCTCGGGCCTGATCTCTCTGAGGCTGTACAGAATGTGTGTTCTGATCTCTCTGAGGCTGTACAGAATGTGTGTTCTGATCTCTCTGAGGCTGTACAGAATGTGTGTTCTGATCTCTCTGAGGCTGTACAGAATGTGTGTTCTGATGGACCTTTTTGTTTGTGTCCACAGCCTGAGATGAGCTGTTCTTTGTACACAGTTAATGAAATCCCTGTAATCCATTATATGCTTCTTGTTTTGGTTCTTCAGAGGGACCACATTGTCCATCTAAAAGATGGTTCCTGTATTACTTGGAATATTTGTAGTTGTCATCTTTTGCACTTTGTACAGCAAAAGAGTTGAATGTCCTGCATGGGCTGTCTTGTATACTATGTATACATCCATTCGGCTGTGCACAAATAAGTCATGTAAATACTTTTTTTTGTTTTTTGTTTTTTTTGTTTACGCTGGCATTTCGAATTGTCTTTGACTTCAAGATATTTATTCCAAATAAAACATTTACAAACAAAAGCTCACAATCTTTGCTCTGAAACCTTTTTGGTCATGACAGCCCTCCTCCAGCAGTGATGCAAACATATCTATACATACAAAGGTTTCTTTCTTTCTACTTGTGTATGTTAACTATATGTTTATAGCATATCATTTTCCAGGGATTGTTGAAGAAATCTGGGGCAAGTTGAAAGTCTGGATCATCATCAAAAGGGAGAGAGAACAGAGAGTATGGAAGAGAGAGAGAGAGAGAGAGAGGAACCAAATCGCAAGCAGGAAAATGCTACATCTGGAGCCTCCCAAAGCACAGCCTTGTATGGCAGTTTGACTTCATTACTGAGGTATATATAGGCACTGAGAGAAAGGGGTCAGAGCCCGCCCAGCACAGCACAAGAGGTATTGTATTACATCAAGCAAAAAGTATTGTTGTGTCAGTGGTAAGAAAGTTGAATTCAGCTGACCTACATAAAAGCAGACAAAGCAGAACAAACTGATGGAGCTGTTTTTGTTTTTGCCCTTCTTGACCAGAGCTTCGGTTAATGTGGAGAGTCTGGTTGCAAGTCTTCTCTAAAAAAATGTATACGTCTTTGTCGAGAAAACATTTAGAGCAGTGCAGGCACGTTGCAAAAGTGAAAAGAAAAAATATCTACTGTCCCTGTTCCGGGGAAATATTATTTCAGAGAGGTGCAGATGATTTAGTACAGCATTTTTCCAATAACTGCATTCCCGAGGCCCAGCTGCATCAGGACTCTTTATCACGGGTAAGGGATCTCAGACTAGATGATTTTGGAGAGGACCTTGAAATGGAATAGTCTAGCTAGCCAATGGTTATCTGTGTCATCCACTACTGGTGGTCTTAGCTGATGCTAATAAGTGGCCCCACATCCTATGAACTATGAACTACCAACTACCCAACCTTATTTGACAGCAGTGCATATTCATTGATTTGCTGTTGAGTGATTAGTCTATTGGGAGAGCAGGTTTGAAGGGTCTGGGTACAAAATCATCTACCCTCTGCCTCTAATCTTCCTTATCTAGTCCTGTCAGTGTTATACATTTTCACCTGCTACTTACACAGTCGATGGGACCTGAGGTGTAGGAGGGAGTGGGACCATACTCTCCAATAGAGCCCACTGCCAGGGTATGACAGGATGGAATGAGAAGAAGGGGAAGTCTTTGGAGGAGAGGGAAAATCCGACCTCACTAGAACCGTCACCGTACTTCCTGTTTAAACTATCTGACCCATAAATCCCAAACTTTTTCCTCTTTCTTTTACCCACCATTTTTTGAGAGACAAAAAAGCTGAGCTTCATTTGGTTCAACCACAAAAACAACAGCTGAAGAATTCTGGAGATAATTAGAGTGAGAGGAGAGGAGGGATATGACACACACACTCTCTCTCCGCTTTGTCTGATCAGCAGCAGATTCCTGTTTTTGTGGTTATCACTGAATCAGACAAACTGCTCTGGAGACAGTTTAAAAGATACTGCCTCTGAAAGAAATGCTTTGTACAGAGCTCATATGGGGGCTGAGGGTCTGTAGTAAAACCACAATTAGAGGCCATATCTGAACCCTCAGGGCAGCACATCACTGAGGAGGTCTGCTGACTCTGTAGATTCAGAGGAGCATAATCTGGTCTGGTTACAATGTCTGGTTACAATGTTGGTGTCAGATTCAGTGCTGACTGGAGAAAAGTTCCATTATTCACAACACACTCCACCTCTGGGTTCACTGAGTGTTTAACTGAATGTTACTTTTTAACACAATTCATTTTACAGCCTGACTGGAGCTCCTTCAACCGTCAAACACAGTCAACTCAGGTCAAGAGTCCTCTGATGAATTTCAGGGCACTCCCATGGCAAGCTGCTCTAATAAGAACAATTCCCTCCAATTGTTTTCAGTAATAATAAATATGATAGATGTGTAACCGGTGTAGCACTAGGACCCAGCGGTGATAGGAAGGAGATGCTCCTGCTTCTTTGGGACCACCTGGTCACTTAGCCAAACATTTTCACTGATGCTTCAGGCATTGGTGTCCAGAATATCACGCTATGTTTTAATTCAAACCTTTCACACAATGTTGGACAAATGACCAGGTTATAGAAACCTTAGAGGATGGAGTCCGTTTTAGAGGACCTAGAGTCCATTTTAAACCTTAGAGTTGATATTTTCCTCCACAGACCTAGTTGTGGCTGGTGAGGAAGGATTGGTGCTCCTGTTGAGACACCACATGGTCACTCAGCCAAACATCTTTAGTGATGCTTCAGGCATGGTTTTCCAGAATATTATGATATGTTCCTTTCCACATGGGAAATGCATTCTTAAATGTTTTGGTACTGTACTTGTGTATTAAATAATAAATAATACCTTTGTGATTTTAAAGGTTTGAAGAGCAATATATAGTACAGAGAGCAGAACCTGGGGGCTCTCAGAATAAAATAGAACAGTATGCACCTATTCCATTGATATAGCAGAATATTCTCATGTTAATGTAATGTAAATTATGTAATACTAATATTGTGCCTTCTACAAGAGGTCCAGCCTACCTTGTCTTGTCATTGTTTTTGTCCTACTCTTGAGCCACTGTTTTAGCCTTGCAGTGTTTTTAGAGCAGTTTTACATTTTATTTCTTTTTGGGTCTACCCTTTGTACTTACAACAAATATACTCTCCCAGACTGGTGTCCGATTATAGATGTGCTCCCTTACTCACCCCGTTTGCTGCGTTTGAGCACTAGAGGCTCATTACTGTGTACTGTGATATTTTGAACCCTCGGTTGATTGTTGTTTGTCATCACACTTGGTGTGCTGTGTATTACCCATTCAGAACTCCTAGCTTTTTTTTTTTTTAGCTCCTACACCATTTGCTGTGCTTGTACGTACTCCTAAATAACGGTTCACGTCTGTGCCTGCCCTCAAGGGCAAAATCCAACCACGGGCCCCCTCTCTTCCCCTTCTAGAAGCCCCCTGTGCTCTTGCCCTGCTATTGGTCCACCCTTTTAGTGTTTCTTGTTTTTCTTGTTATCTGTCTTTTAATATTGCATTTAAGTACTTGTTATTTGATACACCAGCCTCTGGTCCAGTTCATTCAGGGCCTGTCCTAGCAGGAAACCTAGCCTTAACAAACTTGAGTTGACCTTTCAGTGTGAGTGTGGCATTGTGAAATAATTATTATTGCCGTTACCTAGTTAGTACCAAGGTATTACACTTTTAGGACTAGTCGCACATTTTTTTGTCATAATGCCACAGATGTTTGCCCACAGAAGTTGAATCCAGACTCTTTTATATTTCATATTCAAGGATCCAAGATTGGTAGGTATTTTACAAACATTAAAACCAGGGTCATGGGAAAAATCTGAGGTTGAACACTGATGTTGATACTGTCTCACAACAAAATCCATTATGTGAGGCTGGGTATAGTCAAAGTCTTCTGGAACCAGTTCAACTGTTATAAAGATGGCGTTCTCACCTGACAGGGTTTCCTGTAACCTTGACCTTGTTAAAGAAAACAGGGGGTGAAGCAATTGGGGAGGCCCTGAGAATGAGGGAGAAGATAGAGCAATCTTTATGGAGGGACAGTAGACCTCCATGGCATTCTATACAGGAATAGACAGACTAGTTTCCTCTCAACCCCTATTGGTTTGAGATGCACAGAATCTGACGTTTAGCAGATAATCATGGACTTGTTTGAGACTAATCTGGCTCTGTTCTGTGTGTCAGTGTAAGGACTCCCCTGGGTCACTGAGGACATCTGTTTTTCCATAAGTGATGATACTGACACAGGCAAAATAAGCCCAAGACTGTCCAAACAGGCGCAATGTCAGCTAACAGCCTTCTAACAATCTAGTCCTGCATCATTTCATTACTTTTTTTATTTGAAGTCATACAACAGACAGTTAATGATTTACCTCAACATTATGTCATGAGGCAAAAGAAGGACACAACCAAAAACAATAGCCTTTAAACGCCTTTGCAATGGAAATTAAAAGACATCTCGCCTTTGAAGTATCACTCTCTCCTAACAGAAATGGGAGCTGTTAAACTGCCTATTGTATTTCACAACAGTAACACTGCAACGATGACATCATGCTTCATTCTCAGGCTCTACAGACTCTATGAGGATGTCTACCTTTTCTGGGCACATTTGCATGAACTTTGGTGATTGGTGATGTTTTATATTGATACTATAGTATAGTACGGTATGTATGTATACTTGTATGTATACTTTATATTCATGTATTCATATTTTGATGTCTCATAGGCAAATCTCATCTGCAAATACTTTACAGATAGTTTAAAAGTGTATTATTGATTAGTGTTTCACAACAACTGAGTTTCATAGTAAGCTGTAAAATACTATCTTAACCTACATTTGCTGAACAATTGTTTTACAAAAGTTTCAGCCTTAATATCTGCCATTTTTCTTATCTTAGACAATGTTTCAACCCACTGGGTAGTGCTTTAATGAATGTGAACACGAGAAGCATAGATTTATCCTGTGTTTCCTGTATGATGACGAGCTCAATTAAAGAGAGGATCTCTATCACTAACCCCCTCCCTCTGAGCTCTGGAAACCCAACTCGTTATTTCACCAAGGAGCTGCAGGACCGAGCGTGGGAAATACTGCTCCACTCCATCTGAGGCTCCCTTTCACTCACTATGGATGGGCACGTGAGGAAAAGACACAGGGTGCTATGTGAAATGTGTCCTCCATTAACAGCCTACTGAAAGGTTATTTTCCTGCCATAGAAATCCAATTGTGAATCCAATGTCCTTCACAACTCTGTCAAATGGCATTTAAACCTGGATTAAAGATGAATTAGTGACGAGGAGATCCACAGCTTGGGTCATCTTGATCTGAATCAAAGGGATGGCTGTGTTCCTCGAGGTGTCCTATCTTTATCTTAACCGGTATTTGCTTACTGTTCATTGACTGTATTCAGATGCCTGGATTACCTCATCCCTACTCTGGAGAGATTTAAAGGCAAGACGGGTGTTTGAAAAGGACAAAGAAGAAGCTTTATTTGTACACACAAAGCGCTCTCACTGCAAACGCCACAGGAAGCTGAGTCGAAGTGCAGAGTGACAGTTAGGGCCCCAGAGGGGAGTGGGGCAGGGGAGTGGGGCATGGTGTTGGCATCGCTAGGACTGGACACCCCTAGGGTATAGCACAGAGGATAAAGAGGCCAACTGCATGGGCCGTGGGATGGGGCAGAACAACTCACACACACACACAGATAAACAGGCTTTGTTTGTTCAGAGCAAAGGAGCTAGTCTGTGTCAGGGTGTGCCAGTGTGTGTACGTATGTGTGTGTGTGTGTGTGTGTGCAAGTGTGTGCGTGTGCGTGTGTGTGTGTGTGTGTGTGTGTGTGTGTGTAATGCTTATAACAAGCCTTACTGTACAATCCATTATGAATGCATTAAAATGCATTATGCTGAAATCTTACTAAAGCAACATTCCTCATATTCTGTGTGTGGTGGCTCATATTGGTACCACACTGCCAGGAGGAACATTAACAGTTTACTGTAAGCATGACTGGGTAAACACACAGAATATTACTGTAGGGCTGAGGACTGTTGCTTCAGTAAGATTTTAGCATAATGCATTTTAATACATTCATAATGGATTGTAAAGTCAGGCTTGTTATAAGCCTTATTGGCTGCATTAAAAGTATACTATATCATAATTATTCTGAGCTATCAACAGCAAAATGTTTTTCAGACATAACATATCAAACATTAGACATCCGTACTTGCCTATAATGAGTTAGTTATAACATTATACATTATTCTGTATGCTTTGAAAAAGGGATTACATAATGTTCAAATTAATTATCTAAATTCAGACATGTCAGCAATTACCGTGAAAATGGCCCGCCTTGTGAGATGAACTTTGTTTTAATACAAACTGTATCCGAACATGAGTGTTTAATTTACGTTCCACTTCCCAAGGCGTGCCAACTGCAGAGCATCAAGTTCAAACCTGGGGTTTCATATTCCATTTACTCTAATCAAGAGTTTTTTAAGGTCTCAGAATGAAGAGGAAGACTAAGTAGAAACATGTGTTTATTTTATTTATTTAACCTTTATTTAACCAGGAAAAGTCTCATTGAGATTAAAAATCTCTTTTATAAGAGCATCCTGGCCAGGACAGGCATCAGCACAATTAATAGGATTGCAAGCATAAAAAAACATTTTACAATGAAAATAAAGAATAAATTACAGAATCATAAAATCTAAAAAAAGATTCATCACCAGCTCCTGAAGATTCAGGGTTGCAACTGATTCCATGCAGAGGGAGCAGCACACTTAAACACCCTTTTTCCCAATTCAGTATGGACTCTAGGGACAGATAGTAGGAATACGTCCTGGGAGCTAAGACAATATCTTCCCATACTTTTTTGAAGGATGTAGATCTGTAGGTAAGATAGAAGCAGCCTCATCAAGACAAATATCCCAATGGTTAAGTCAATGGTTAAGTCAATGGTTAAGTCAATGGTTAAGTCAATGGTTAAGTCAATGGGTGGACAAGGCAGACCATCCTACCCGACCATACAAAGAGCAATGCTGAGTATGGGCTTTAAAATGTGTAATAAACCTCAGTGCTCCATGGTAGACATGTGTGTGTGTGTCTTTATGAGATGGAATATGGTTAGAACCCCAAATGGGGGAGATGTTTTAGGAAACTGACATTTATTCTTCCCAGAATAATTGGAATGACAAAGGCAAAACTAGGGCAGTACAGAATATGGTACAGTATAAATCACTGAGTTATTGTCGGTTGTTGTGCGCATTCATGGCAAAGCATCAGGATTGCTAAGGTCTTGGGGTGGTCTGGCTCGTCTCCACCTTGTGTTTAATCCCAAGCCAGGGTGAGCTTGACTTGCATGCCGCCCAGGTTTGCTAAAATGTGTCCAATATTATGGAAGTTGACCAGAGCATGACAACAATTGGGCTTTTCCAAAGGAAATAGAAACTGCATTGCATTTTCTCTAAGATTAACATTCACAGAACAGTATTCCGTTATATATTCAGGTGATGGTTCCATGTAAACGTTGCAACCAGACGGCTGCTTCATCAGTGCAGTAACCTTTCCATTGAGATGCGGAATCTGAGATCAGCTTCAACGTCTTCAGTGTTCAGGTACAAGGATATACAAACATATGAGTCCATGTAAAACAGATCATGTTTGATTTAGCCCCAACACAACAATACAGGGAATAGGGAATTCATCAGAAACGGTTTGTCTTTGTACAGTGCAGTGTGTGCTATAGATGAGGACTAGAGAGTCCTGCTGCCTGCGGTTTCTGTGTGTTTGGGACAGTGCCACGTCAATCGAGCCCTGCCAGTCCACAGAGCCTGAGTTCATTACTCAACAGGCAAAACATCTTGAAGGGAGAAGTGAGAGGATGAAGTCATATGGTTATGCTATAAATCCCCAAACTAGAGCACTCAGGAGGAGTAAAGCCCCATTACAAACCTATGGCCACGACGTAAGGGGGATTCCTATTATTTTAGATGACATATACCTATCTACAATACTCTTCAATATTCCTTTACAATTAAATTAATTTGACCAACAACAAGATATTCTGAATGCTTCAACCCCCAGTTGAAACCCTCAGTGATTATTTAATAGGTATAATTATAGGAATTAACAAGTGGTCTCTAATTTATGATGAAAAAACAAATGCATAAAGCTTCTTCTCTGAACTGCCGAGGGGTCTGCTGAGAGCACATTTCCAAGAACAGGGGTTTAATCAAGGCCAGGATCAGACTAATGCAAACCTGCTGTAGGCAACCGCCCTCAAACAGCCCTGGAAAATACATCACCCATAATCCCACACTAAAAAGACACACTCAGGTCATATAGAGCGTGTAACACTGAATTAAAACCAGCTTCAGTTTGTGTGTGTGTGTGTGCGTGTGTGTGCGTGTGTGTGTGTGTGTGTGTGTGTGTGTGTGTGTGTGTGTGTGTGCGTGCGTGTGTGTGTGTGTGTGCTTGCATGTGTGTTTTGCATATAGGGTTCATGTGTACATGAACAGAAAAATACCTTACATACTATGTTTCTGGGGTCCATATTACAGTATCATGATTATGGCATAATACATTCCAATAAGGTGCAACAACTGTTTGTGATACAAACAGTATAATAATGTCAAGTTGACACAGTCTAGGGACGCAACAATTTTTATTTAATTAGCCTACACTGCTTCAAGTGCCATAGTGATGTTCTTCTATTTCACATGTTTTCTAAGTGTCTATGACTTCATGCTCATGACATCAGTTTAGGCAGAGTATGACAATGCCAAGAGTGCATGACTCTTTCCACTTTGTCAACATCAGTGACAGCATTTATATGTAATGCTCTATGGATGCATTAGTAGATCTGAGCCGGTTTCTTCCCCCTCACTCTCTCTCTCTCTCTCACTCACTCTCTCTCTCTCTCTCTCTCTCTGTCTCTCTCTCTCTCTCTCTCTCTCTCTCTCTCTCTCTCTCTCTCTCTCTCTCTCTCTCTCTCTGTCTCTCTCTCTCTTTCTCTATTCTAGGTGGGTGGGCTCCTCCACAGTATGTAACTTCATGTCTTCCCCTGCTCCTAGCCCCATTAGCAGCTGTCCTGTGCTGCCATACTCACCTTAGTTGTTAGGAACACATACAGTACATCTGCGTTGGAGGTTTACTGTAGCAGCAGGGGAACACACGTCAGTTTGGCTGCCTCATTAGTGACACACATGTAGACCCCATGTTCCTACGGAACACATTCTGACGCACTTATATGGGGAAAGCTCTTTCATTACTTATGCAATAATCTCAAAAAATCCCCATATGAGTGTGTCAAAATGATAATTAACTGTCACTATGAGTAACGAGACAGTGTTACCTAAACATCCCCTCATTCTATATAGTTCAGCTGTGCTTTTGAGTGAAAATTAAGTTGTGTAACCTGAAGTTCAGGTCACGATGACATCCCACAAGTGATGTGTTGACGTCTGCCTGTGAGGATGAACGTGAGGGCGGCCATAACCATAACCCCAAACCGCTGCATACTTGCCAGACCACATAGTGTGACAATGAACATCCTCCATTTCAGAAATCATCATAAACACAACTCAGGTTTATCTGAATTTCCAGTCTCAGATGCAGTTTTTTAACTGCCAGAATAACAGAAATAAACAAAGCATGGATGAATGTTGGCAAGAACAAACATTGGAAGATGGTGCAACTTGAAAGAAGCTTATATTTCTCTATTGGTTTCTAAATGTCAGCATGTTCTTAACCACAAGGAAATCCCCTCTTTGACTTAACATTTGACATTTCAAAAAGAAAATCTGAACAACACTGCCATCAATCATTTGAGGGGATACCATGTACAGTAAGGGTTTTCTCTCAGGTCTCTCATGTCTTTCCAGAAGGACCAGCCAGTCCACATCATATTTACTTCAAATGTCCTATGAGCTCCAGGCGACACAACATGTAAATAAAGCTGTTAGATTTTTCTTCTAATTGAAACTTCACTTGTGGAAGTGGTTTAAGAGGAAGAAATCATGGTTGCATTAATACTTCAACCAATGCCTTTCTTGTGCATTCTGGGTGTTTACTCCATAGCAAAGTCAAAATACTTGTGTTCATGTTTTTCCACCCAATGCACTCTCAACCAATTTCTTTCTGCATTTATGTTTTTAATCATATGAAATTGCCAATTATCCATAAATGCAGAATAAATCCAATGATAAACCCTTGAATTACTCTCTTATTAAAGAATAACAATGACTCAATGTGTTGTTTCATGACCAGGATCCTGATTCTGAAGACAGACTGAGAAAGATTCAATCCAAACAAAAGAAATACTATTAGGTTATTTTGCTGCTTCAAAAGCCATCTCCTTGAACCTGAGAACCACTGTCTGCGCTTAAAAAAACACTGTGAGGTATTCCTCAACTCTGGACTCATTCAGTAGCTCTCTCAGACAGGGATGTTATGAAACAGATTCACCAATGAATTAGAAAGCTAAGGTGGGAGGAGCTATTTTGCTCATTTCAAATGTATGCTTCTATACAGTATCTTGAGCATAGGAATAGTCTATGGAGTCATGGGGGAAGACAACAATCCATACTACGGTGTGGGTTATTCAGGAACAGTCTACAATTGACAATATACGTTGATGACCAAAAGCATTCATGAGAGTTAACCCCATTCAAACAAAATGACATGGTTTACTCTCACTATATACTTATTGTATTTGAAGGTGATTTAGGTATCTCTACAGTAGGTCATCTGCACTTCTGCACAGATCGCTGTAAATTATTAGCATTATTTTTGATTGACAGGACTTTGGCTGACCCCTTCCCTGCATGCTCCAGGAGGAGCAGGTGGTACTATGGTGATGGAGGAATTCCCCTTTTTCATTTGAGATTTTCCTCATTACAGAACGACTAATTTGGCAAGCTAGTGCAATACTCATTTGCCATCGCCTGGGAGACTTGTGGTTGTGAAAACAAACATACGTTTATATACATTTAAATGTCACTATAACATGTGAGGGCTGTGATGTTTACACTCTCCTGTTTCATATGACTCTATCACATGACCAATTACAGGCGTGCTATACAGTATGTGCTGGCTATGAGTTACGGCTAATTTCTGTTTCTGTGTTTTCCTCTGGTTTTAAGCACTCTGATTTTAAACTCCTCTGCCTTCTGTGGTTAGGTTACCTTTGTAAACAAGTTACACCAAACTGAGAATATAAGTTCCATCAACTAAGGGGACACTGTGTTGTTCTGAGATCACAGCCTTCTTTACTCTCACAAAGACCACATCGGGGAACACCATTGATGTGTATTTTAAAGACATGCTTTTATAGAATGCTGTATGATCTGCTACACTGGAATTTAACCACTGAATGAATGCCAACATACAGTCCTTTACTGTATGTCTACAGACACAATGTTGATTGTGCAGCACCTCATACCAGAGCAGCCATCTGACAGGGTAGACAAAACTAGCCTGCAAGCTTTGACCTCTAAGACACACAAACAAACCAACCCATGAGTTATTTTACAATAACACAAGAATTTATAGCAAAAAACGAGCAGGCCATGACTGTCCATTACCACTGACACACAGCCATAGTCCTTGGTTCCGTTGAGAGAGGAAGAGCCAAAACAAAGTTGAAACAAAAAGCAAATTGGAGTCAAATGTTAGCATGGACTGCCAAGTTCTGATTTTAACCACATAGGCACACACACACACACACGCACACGCACACGCACGCACGCACGCACACACACACACACACACACACACACACACACACACACACACACACACACACACACACACACACACACACACACACACGTCTCCACCCCACCCCACCTCCGGGCTTTCCTTGTTTTGGGAGACTGACGTCACTCAAATTTCCCTAATAAGTGTTTTAGTCCCTGGTGCTCAGAGTGACCATGAGACTCTAACCTACTCATTATCCCATCATTTTACTGCCAAAACATAACTCTGAACCATGTTCATTTGTCAGTCACTCCCACATGTTGTCCCAACGTTGCTGTGCTGTCGTTACAGAAACTCAGTCCAACTGAACTATGGGCCAACATCAAACTGCAGTGTCCTGTAGGTTTAATTACAAGATAACAGAAAGCCTCATAGCATACATTGCAATACAATACAACACAATTACAAGCCATTGTTTGGTTCATGTTCTTGATTTGTTCAGGAATGGCACCATTGTTTAAGGAATGACAAACCTGATGTACTATAACAATATAATCCTGGAGGACACGCAACGTTTCAAAGTTGTATTGTCATATGTACTGGTATAGAAGGGAGTGTATGACCATATTTGTTTTTGGTGTTTCCTGTCTCATGAACACTTGTGTATGTTTTTGTAGTCCACTAAATCTAAGACTACAATTCCCTTGACGCCTAGCCACTAGGTGACATTTTTGACACAGGTGTTGTGCATTGGCTAAATCGTGATGTTGTTTGAACCCTTTATATCACTTGTCTGCTTTATGCCTGAAGAAGGTCTATGACCGAAAGCTTGCAATAAACTGTCTTTTTTGCACAGTGTTTGATGCTGTTATTTTGCACTCTATAGAAGGGAGTGTATGACAAATACAAATATAAGATACACATCATTAACATTGCTTTGAGCATTGGTACTTTGGTAAATTGTTAATACTACAACAAGAACATGATAACCATGAAGTGCTGGGACCGCACTGCCTCTTTAAAAAAACATGGTTTTTCACCTTTTTAATTTCAAATATTTACCGTTTGAAACCACAGAAATAATGTATTGTTCATAGACGGTTCAAGAATAATGATGTCAATGACATCTGCATCCAATCAAGAATCCTTTCAAATATCCATCAACTTGATTGTAACCTTTGATTACAACCTGCCTTGATTAATCAGAAATGTGTATCTGGGTCAGCTCAACTGGTAAAACTACTGGTTTCAACTCTGAATTTAAATTAGCATAAATTACCGTATTTACTGATCAACTGACATCCCCATAATTGGCAGTAGAACCTCAATGTTTGATCACAGAGGAGGCCACAAGAATGTAAACAGTATACAACCCCAGAGACGGCGGCACACATAGCTTTTCATTTCTCAGCTGTCTATGAATAGAAAACATGATTTACTCTGCTTCTAGGGCTGACTAATCACATCGCAAAAGATTGCCTTTATTTTGGTTGCGTTCATAAATTAACTCTGCTCTAAATCTGCTCTAATTTCAGAGGACTCTGGTTTTAACGTCATAGTTATCTGAAATCAGTTAATTTATGAACGTCAGTTAAATGTCTTTACAAACTAAAATGTAAACATGGCGGACACCAGCAATAACATTACCATCATTTCGCTGGTGGCCAACAGTTTTGTAGCAGTTGTTGACAATATTAATGACAGCAAAGATGACAATGTAAGTGTGTGTATATATATACAATTTGTTTAGTTTTTTGTCTGTTGTTCACATTTCTATAAATGTAGCCAGAAAATTGACTCAGTAACTAACGTTAATGTAATGTTAGCCGTAACTTTAACTAGTTAATGTTTCCAAGTGACTCAAAATGGGGCATGTCATTTCAGTATTTTAACATTAACGTTAGACTGAAGTAACATTATCGATCTAGAGTTAGCTAGCTATGTGCAATTTGATCAATAAAAGCATGTTTGAAATAATTTCTTTCATTTCTTTATTCAGTGGGCATAGACTATTCAATATTTGGGGTCTATGTTAGCAGTGTACCTATTAAAGCAGAAATACGTAGGAACTGTATAGCTAATATGCACACTTCAATATTTGTTTATTTATCGCAAGTCATATCATCATCGCGATATTGAACAATATTATCGCACATCGCAGATTTCCCTCATATCGTTCAGGCCTATCTGCTTCATGTTAACACTAGGAGAGCCGCGCCATGTTCACCTACTTTTAGCGCCCCATGGAGGTCAAACAACCATAGTCTTTAGAATGGGAAGTTATTTACACACAAAGATCATGCCTCTTGTAAATTAGCCTGCCTAACACAGACAAACTGCAAAATAGCTTTATACAAGCTTATCTTGGTGTGATTTTGAAAATGTAAGGATACTGGGGTGTGGAACATATCTAGGAAAAGTCATGATAGGAGGGTCCTGAAATTTGATAGAGTGCAAAGATATGATTTTTTTAAACTTAGTTGGTGACCCCAACCGTGGCTCTTCTAGTGTTAAGGGAAAGGGACCTCTACTGTATCCTTGTGTATTTGGTTCAGTCAGATCTAGCTTTAGGGAAGCACAAGGGAAGATTACATAAGGTATTGACCAGTCCATGCAAGGACACAATAGGACATGATATCAAAGCCTGAAAGCACATGAACATAGTTTTGTTGTAATGTAAACAACCAAAATGCATTCCGTTAGCTGCACAGAATGTACACTATTCATCTATAGTAATGACAAGAGAGGGGAGAGCTGTGGTGGGCTTGGCTCCTTGGGGAAAGAGGAAGAGATAGCACTCAATGATGAATGATCCTGAGACAGCACCGACACACTCACAATACATAAGTATGTGAGTTGGTGTGTGCAGAGTTCAAAAGAGAGTCACTCCATTGGATCTTGATGGTATCACACAGGCATATGTTCTGTTTTATCTCCAGAAATCTCTCGACCCATGTTTCTTTTTATGTTTTTCTTTCTTCTAGGAAATGGGAACTACGAACATCCAAAACAGGCAGATATAGTCTCCCAGGATTGGGCTCTTTTAAGCTGCAATAGAGGATGGTTTTCATTAGGATTACCCCTAGGGTGGCTAATGTTTTGTAATGAAAGGTTACATACATACATTTGTCACACGTATCAGCTTATCTGTGTTTTCTAAAGGTAAAGGATCCATTAACCATGGGGAATGTCAATTGAAGCCAAATGGAGACGATAGATAACATTAAAGAAAAATATGAGCTGTGAGCTGATATGTTCACTATTATCAATGTAATGTGTTAGAGTATAGTATCTGAATATTGGTGGGCAGAGGTACAGTATTGTGTACAGCTTTGTCTTGACCTTACCTATGCAATCATTCAATCTGCAAAATAACATTTCCAGCCCAGTGTCTTATAGGATGTGTGTGACTGCAGATGTTTTTACCAACTAAACCATGTGCGTTCACATACTGATAGGTTGGTAATGGCAGAGGACGAAACACCAAGAATTGCAACTTGAACATTGCTGGTTCGAGTCAGTTTTGGGGTAATTTCAACAAAAGTCCTTTTGGCTTTTTTGTTTGCTAATTCCTGTGCTAATGCACATGTTAACTAATACTGTTTAACTAGTTAACTAACATGTTAACTAATACTGTTTAACTAGTTAATTAACATGTTAACTAATACTATTTAACTAGTTAACTAACATGTTAACTAATACTGTTTAACTAGTTAACTAACATGTTAACTAATACTGTTTAACTAGTTAACTAACATGTTAACTAATACTGTTTAACTAGTTAATTAACATGTTAACTAATACTGTTTAACTAGTTAACTAACATGTTAACTAATAATGTTTAACTAGTTAACTAACATGTTAACTAATACTGTTTAACTAGTTAACTAACATGTTAACTAATACTGTTTAACTAGTTAACTAACATGTTAACTAATACTGTTTAACTAGTTAATTAACATGTTAACTAATACTGTTTAACTAGTTAACTAACATGTTAACTAATACTGTTTAACTAGTTAACTAACATGTTAACTAATACTGTTTAACTAGTTAACTAACATGTTAACTAATACTAATGTTTGCTAATGCCTGACCCTTTACCTTAGTCACTCAAAATGAATGCCTAAAAATGTCTATGTACTGTAGTCAAAGTACTTACATTGCTAATGTACTGCTTGATCTGTGACGATTTCATGATATAGAATGTGAAGACGCTCATGCCATGGTAGCCTCGTACTATTAGTTCTGCCTACATGATTGCTTGGAGACTCTGATGACCTCTCGTATTTGTATATGACACAGGATTCCACAAGTGAACATGCACTGGCAAGTTTTTTTTACTTAAGGAAATCCCCATCATCAAAATGAGTTGGTCCTGATTACTGTCCTGGGCTGGCAACTCTGTCTGTGTGTTTGAGCTGTGTGTTGGAGCTGGGTCAACCCTTGGGTTGATAAGAGTCTCATGTTGATTATAACAGGAACAGCATTTGCTAGGAACAGCATTTCCAAACCAAATGTTTCTTCAACCTCTGGTTGTTTTGAAAGCATAAAGTATGATTGATGCATGAGTTTGTGGTGCAGAACCTGGGAAAACTCTCTGAGGTCAAGGTCATGACAGAGGGGTTTGAGGTATCGAAGAAGGTACTGTGGATCTGAAGTCTTTGAATTCCAGAGAACAACATTCAAACACCTTCGTCCTGGTTGGCCAAAAATATGTAATATACTGTACATTGTATTGCTACTAAGCTCTACAACCAAGGATCATATTCTCTGTTTTCTACCTCCCTCCTCTGCAGCTGTGTAGGCTACAGATTATAATGTTTCGATAGTTACAAAAAGCTTGTAAGGAAGTAGCCCTATTTTAGGAAAGTCTGGTGAGGTCCAGCACACAAGTTCATGTTTCAGCTTGATGAACGGAAATCACCACGATTTGACTCCAAAAGCATGACATTAACATGGCATGTAAAGCACCTGGAGAGAGCTTACAAGATCTGGTCAAACCACAAAAGGAACTGTGGTGAGAGTCGTATTTCGTACAGTATCATTTTAAAATTAAATCACTTCCATGCAGTTCTTAGGGTATGGTTTTACATGAGTTCTGTATTTTGGGAAGGTTCAAAGACTTAAAAACTAGTGGGAAAGTCACCATTGTAGAAAACAAACATAACATACGTACTCAACATTTAAAGGTCAATTTACAAGCCTGAAATCAAACTCAATATAGTAGGTCTGCACAGTGAACAAGACTGTAGATATAATGTCATGGCAAATGCATTAAACATGAAGTGATCTACAGTATATAAAACGTCCTTTATGCATTTGTTCTTTGTGTAGCACATGGCATGGCCTGCTATGGATTTCCTTGCTATGGAGGGCAGAGTTGTCCATGGAAACAGTGGAGAGGCTTCACTCCTCCTCCACACCACCCTAAAAAAAGAAACAAGGGGAACAAGGAACGTAATCAAGGAGTTTCCAGTGTTACAGTAAATGTGTGTTGCCATGGGGAACATTTTGGGGGTTACACATCAACATTCATGTTTGGGATCAGGTTTTCATCACCGCATTGAGGAGTGCCTGTAATCGAAACAGCCTGCTGGGAATGAGAAGTCTGTAAACGCAGGGACACCAGCCTCCCCATGATCAATGTCTTCCTCCTCCTCCCCCCCCTGCATACATACTGGGCTGTAACTCTGATCGATGATAGAGAGTAATAAGAGGGAGGGAGAGAGAGATCCAGAGGAAAAAAAGTATATCATGTTGAAGTGGGATACAGTAATTAAAAGATAAGATGTGTCATGATTGAAACACAGAGCATAGAGGTTGAGACTACTGTGGGCCATCCAAGTGATAGTTAAGACAATTGAATAACATGAGCCTCTTTGCTGATCAGCCTATCTAACTTCTCCTGCAAGTATTACAACAAAAGAGAAACTGAAGCACAAGTGGGGTGGTTCTTCTGGACTTGCAGCAGCCTAAAGGAGAAAGTGTGAGGAACTAAAGACCCTGAAGTAGCCAATCACGACTCATATCCACATCACAAAATGACTCATCAGCTGACTTCATTAGGCAATCGGCCATGGTAATCTTTACAGTAACTCATTGTGCTTTCCTTCTCCTGGGCCAGGAAGAACACAAAACAATAATTCCATCAGAGTACACACTCTTTTTTTTCCATTGTGTTTTCCAGGCATATTCATCTGTGAATTACAAAGACCCTCCATTATGCAAGTTTCATAGGTCTGATCCTAATTTCTGTAACATTTTTAAAAAAAAACTAACTGCAATCATACTCTTTCCATTTCCACTCAGTTTAGAACATGGAGGCCATTGAAGACACTGGTGGAGAGGTTGCATAAAATATATGAAACCTCCCAGTCAGCAGAGAAACGACGGCCCAGATCTGGCCCACATCTGTGTACTACCGGCATCGGGATGTGGCCCAAGTATAACTTTGTTCCTCAGGCTCTGGTTGCCATTCCTAAGCCCTATCTTTGAAAAGGCCAGGAGCCTCATTTATAAAACTGTGCAGAGGATTGACATGAAAAGGTTGCATAGTACAAAACACAGAAAGTGGTTACACACACAAATATTCTGATTCATAACACAGTGCGCACGCAGGTTCCATGCCGGTTTCCCTTTAGAAATCCCATTCAACTCGAAATTCTACGCATGTGAGCAAGCATCTTACCCCGTCTTTTGCCCCTTTAAACACCCATTGTTGCCTATAAATGGTCAGTGAAACACCCCTAATTAATATTCCTCCATACTGACTGCATGATGACAATGAAGGCAAATCCCGATGGAAAGGCTAAAAAAAGGAATTCCACCTAGTGAAATTCTGTGCAACGAACATAACAATATTATATGAAACTGCACTTGTATCTGCCCGACTGAGGCATCGAAAACGGCATCAGTTTAAACGTAATTTGTCTACTGTTCACCTTATTATATATGAGAATAGATTTGATAACATGCAATTATTGTTTAATAATTACAGATCCAATTAAATATGATTCCCGATTAAACTGTACAACATATTTGAGGTTCTGTTTGTATTTCTGTTTGTATTTATTATCCTAAATCATGTTTTGTGTGTGTGTGTGTTTTCATATATAATACGTGAGAGGTAATATTTAATTTTAATTTACACAATGGTATATATTTCTAAGCGTTTCTCAAGTTTCATCCTTCTGCCATCGGAGTCGCAGATACTAATTTCTCCAGTTTATTGTTTATAAACCCCATTATTTACCCATTACCGGTATATGTATGGGTCAAAGTGTCCATAGAGGACGGCACATGTTCCCATCAAGTGTGTTTTTTACAAATCCCAAAGTTTGCTTAGAAAGTGAGGTACACATTTTTGACATTTACATTTTTGACATTTAGCAGACGCCTTATTCCAAAGCGACTTACAACAAATACATGTGAGCCAGTGAAGGCAAGTGTGGGCAACGTTTATAAATGAGACCCCAGACCTTGGCCAGCATGTGGATGTGGCCCAGGTACGACTTTGTTGACTTGGCCAGAATGGGACCAACTCTGGTCGTCATACCCAATCTGATCTTTGCCATGAAAAGGCCAAACATTGGCCGGTATGTGGATGTGGCCCAGTTAATAAATATGTATAGATTTTGTTGTATCAGTCCAGTAATTTGTTTACGTCTGGGACACAGATTGTCTAATGAAATCTAGATTTATCGCAAGTTCATTGGCTGAGATCTTGTCAGTCTGCATCTCATCAAAAACAAATGAGATTTCTTCAGATTGTCTTTATGGTTCTCATCTCATCTGGTTTTGATGAGTCTGGTTTTGATGTGTGTATACCAGATAAGATAGATTTCCACGAATGCTCTGTGTATTTACAAACACTTGGCTCAATTGGGTTGAGGATGTGACTTGTGTACAAAACAATTTCACAGGTGCTGTGGGATAGAATTCACAAAATTAACATTTTAAAGGCATTTCTCAGCAACAGTAACTTATATGTGCATGTGCACTGTGTTATAAATCTGAATATTTGTGTCCGTAAACATTCTTTCGTACGTATGCAACCTTTTTATGCCAGTTTTATAAACGACCCCCCCTGGTCTAGCCTATATACAGTAAAACTTGCCATTTCTGGCACTCAGCCATATGTGCCACCACAAGATCTGGCTCACAATTGTCTACTGACTGAGCTGACAGATGTTTGACGTGTAATTAGGTGGTTATGACTTGTTCTGGTTTTATTACTTTTCCCCTCCTTTCCTTTTAATGTTTTGAATGGATTAAAGCTGCTGCTCCAACCAAAATGGCATGGCACAAAATGGCTGTGGTAAGACAGTGAGTGGTTTCATGGTGCATTTCTCTAATTGTGCCACTTATCCTAGAAGGGATACTTATTTAAATTTCATGTCAGAGAGTAATGGATCCACATGGTGCTAACGATACCAACCGCTGTGCAGATATTGTACCTGAGTCAAATGTATCCTAACAACCCCATAATAGCACTGTACCCACTGAACACAGGATGACAGGATGTCCCATGGTGGTCTCAGTTGTGATGAAGCTTTGTTTGGGCACTTTGTCTGAGCCTAATTTCATGTTTCCAGTGACAGACGTGCTGCTGGACGTACTATCCTCCTTCCCTCTCAAGCTCCTAAATGTGGGTTTGTTAGTGGTGCTTCAAAACTGATATGCCGTTTAGTTGACTGGCTTCAGTAGTGTGTGGCTGGTAGAGGACCCAAGAGAGAACACAGTTCTCACAGTCTCAATTATCTACTATACTAAGTAGCTGGCATGAGGACATTTCTATTTTAAAAGGAGAGGAAAGTTTTGTCTGAGAAGGATTTGCAAATCATATTCCTAGAAACTGGAAAGCAGTTTAGGGAAAGGAAGAAAAAGTGCCGGATGTTAATGTGAGATAAGAAAATCAGAGGCATACCGGTACATGGTTTAATGTGGAAAACACTTCTATTACAGCTGAGGATTTGACGCTTCTCAAGCTACTGTTTTTACAGTGTACAAGTAATGCATGACCTTCTCTGCATGCTGTTTTTTACTTATCCTGGAAATCTTCTTACCAGTTCTGATAGAAAGCTGGGGCGCTCACTTAGCTTGTCACTACTTTTGAAAACACTGTAAGAAAATTCAATGGTTCCAGGTTTTCATAATAAAGTAAAGCATTGACAAATTGGACAGAGAGGGGCACATGTGGCCTGGGGTGGTCCAGTGATCTAGCACCATGGCCTACAGTTCACTCAACCCTAACCCTAACCCTAAAAACTGAAAAATAAGAGTGGGACTGCCACACTCCAAACATTTGTTAGCCTTAAGCTGAAGGCTGTGGGGATTAATGAGATAAGACATCGATTAACACTACAGTATATTATGTGTTATTAGTCCACCAGAAGGGTAGCCTAGATTGAATAACAAATCCCCATGCTATGCAACAATTATGTACTACTAACTACACTATCTCAATTATAGCCAAGCTGAGCCTTAAGATACTCTGTTCAACATTCACTCACCCTGGAAACTTCCCCAGACTTTTCACTTTTCCTTGGGTGGCTGCAAATTAAACAGAAAGGTACAGCCAATGAAACTGCATTTGAGGCAAACTTAAAAGAAGCACTGTGTACTGTGTACAAGACAAGAGAGCACTTTCTCAATTCTGTGACATCAAGTTAAAAGGGTTCACAGGTCACAGAGCTCTATACCTCCTCACTCATTTCCCTTTCCTCCCTTTTATCTTTTTTTTCTCAATCTCTCTGTGCCATAACTTAACTTAACTGACCACTTTAATGGCAGGCACCACCAACATGGTCACTCACTCACCCATGACTCTTGTCCACATCTGCCACAGACTGATCTCCCATGAAGAGAGGGCCTAATCTCGCTAACATGTTTTCAGACTTTACCATACTGAACACCATAGTGCAGACTGGGAGTTATGACTCCTCTCTGTAGAATATGAAAATGCAACGTGTGAGAAATGTAACATTATACCCACCTTGTTGTTCCCTCGGTTCTCTATGGAATAATAATGATATAATTTCCCATGTCTCAGAATGGGTTGTTTTTTGTTTGTGGTACAAGGACTGTGGTTCTCACTCACAATGCATGTGTCCCTTCACAGAAATCAGTTCGCACTTTTTACTACATGTTGGCCACAGATGGTAGCAATCGTGTCATTTGGACTCCTGCGTACCTTATCCTTAAATCACTCTGACGTGACGAACTTCCTCACATTTATTTACTCTTGGGTGAGAGAAGGGGTGTTCAATGAAACACCAAGCACCTGCCCTGAACATTTCTTCTTTTCACTTTTCTCCAGAGAGAGACTGCAGGAATTCTGTGTAACGCTGGCTGACATGGGGTGATGCGTCACTGCCGTAACTCAACCCTGGATCTCCGTGGTGGAGAACAGGGCTGACGTCGTGACGACGAACGCATTCCAGATCCTCTAATGATAATAAAAAGCATCAACGTAGATCATTCCAGATCCTCTAATAATGATAATAAAAAGCATAAACGTAGGTCAACTCTACAGGTCAGGTTGGCCTCCTCCCCACTGCGTGTATGAGTGCTGCACCTATGGAGGACGGATCGTGCCACAATGAAATACAATACACACATTGAAAATGCAATACACACATCGAAATACAATACATGTGTATTGAAATGCAAATGCAAAAATACAGAATATTTGTGTCAAAATGAAATCAATACAGCCGTATTGTATTTCGAGATATGTACATTACATTTCGATGTGAGTTTTGGCACTATGTACATTCTAGTCATGTTATAGGCTGGTTTCCTCCTTAGGGGAGTGGCTTTTTGGAACTTGGCTAGTTAATTCTAGCAAACAAACCCACATCGCATTAGCCAAAGTAGTGATGAATATAATTCCCCCGTCCCTCCCTACATCAGTGTAGCTTAGTTATTTAATTATAGTGGATCTTTTTACTTTGTTAATATGAATGCCAAAGGTGGTTGGGCCACTGTTTTTCTGTATAGGTGATGATTTTCTGCAAGCCAATTTCACTGCCAAATTGCTACAGATATACCTGGATAATTTGGCAATTGTTATTACGTAATTACTATAAACTTTGCTGACACTAATAAACATAACTGCAGTAGGTTAGCACTTACAACACATTAATAAAACATTAATTGATCATCTTTTATACATTAGTAACACTAATGTTATTAAAGCCCAAGCCTGAGCATTATATATTCAGGGATATACATGTGTACACTAGGCTAACATAACTTGTCATGTGCTTACATGTCTGTCAGGATATGGCTGTCCTTAGAAAGACAAAGCTCCTCCTCGCTGTCCTTCACTCGACACCCAAACAACGTTGTGGCCCAGTGAGCGCCTGGCTGGATAGTTCATCCCCCACCGATGTGTACATATTCATTATGACACAGTAACCGAGGGCCTTCTCAGCACTCTGCCAGTTCGGCTTCTCTTAATGCAGGTGTGAATTTGGACCTTGGCCAGTGTGCCAGATTGGTGGATGATATCACTGAATTTGTACGTGTCAACACAGGATGAGAACAGTAAATCTGTGTCTTTAACGACTGCATCCGAACCCACAAGACCTCTCTCTGGGCTACCAGAGACAGGTTGCTGGGACCTCTGTGTACTTCCTTTTTTCTGCATAGACACTTTTACCATTCTTCCACAGTGGTTTCCAAAAAGCCATCCTGATTAATTGAATGTAATACTGTGTGTGTGTGTGTGTGTGTGTGTGTGTGTGTGTGTGTGTGTGTGCGTGTGTGTGTGTGTGTGTGTGTGTGTGAGTGTGTGTGTGTGTGTGTGTGTGTGTGTGTGTGCATGTGTGTGTGTGTCCTCTCCTCCTATACTGCATAAGAGTAGTTAACCAGACCATGTTGCACAAATACACACATAGAATACACACAATACACAAAAGAGACCAAAACCAGACGTTGGATTATATATCACTCTCATGGCTCCTAAATCAATGCTGACTATGAGCATTTTAAATCCCAAACTTGGAGCCGGCCTTATTATTCAATATCTCAGCCCATAATTGGCAGATGTTTCGATAAGAGTACTGCAGAGGGTTGGCCTCTGCCACCCTTTAAAGCTGGAACATTATAGAGGTCTGTGCTATATATGACTCAAAGGGCCTACAATGACACACGCGCACATACACACACACACACACACACACACACACACACACACACACACACACATACACACACACACACCTCAAAACAATGAGGTAAAGTGGGGTTTTCATTACAGCAATAAATTGTGATGTTCTAGTACAACAATGTACAGTGCTCAAAAAATATCCCAGTTGGACACTTTGGAAAGCTCTTTTGGCCAGAGGGTGACATTATTTAAAGGAAATGGATCACTGGCATAGGTGTGAACATATTGAAATTCAACATTTCTGACACAATTTGCTCAAATGATCCATGACATAGTGACACGTTCTAGTGTTTTGGTCTGCATGTCGGCATTCGATGTAATGTTCAGACTTTTCAAAAATGCAAAAAATGTGAATCCACGTTGTTGAAAATCAATGACACATCGCTAGTTAACTAACACAGCTTGTTTTGTGAGCCTGCTAAGAATGTAAAGTAGTGTTATAGTTAACTAGGTAGCAGTGGGGATTACTCACCGAATCCATTGCGTTGCAGTATTTTGGTTTGACTAGCGAATTTGCGTTGAAACGTAGTTCTGTGTTTCAAAATAAAAATTTGAACATTTTGATTGGTTGTCGACATGTGGACCAAAACACCAGAACGTGTCACATATCATGGTGGGGGTATATATTATTTTGGAGCTATTTGGTTGATTGAACACGTCTGTATTACCGCACAGTATTACGCGCCACATCATATCCCTCAGCTTGGTGTACTGGGGGTTTTGGGAAGACATATCACAGTTTATAGGAGCTTACATTGAGCTCCGTGCTGCTTAACTGAAAGAAACCTGATATAATCCTGGATGTGTCCAGGGGGAAAAAAGTAAACACATCTTATATGATACACATCTTATCTTATATGGTTGCAATATGACATACTGTAAATGCAATACATTCATTTATTTTAAACGGTAAATAGACTGCACTTATATACCGCCTCATTCCAAAGCACTTTACAATGGCCTCTCATTCACCTCATTCACAGACACATTCACACACCAATGGCGACAAGCTACCATGCAAGGGGCTGGCCTGCTCATTGGGAGCAATTTGGGGTTCAGTGTCTTGCCCATGGATACCTCATCACATGGCCAGCCGGGGATCGAACTGCCGACCTTGCGATCATTAGACGCCGGCTCTACCTCCTGAGCCACAGCCTCCCCATTATTTTATTATTTATTAACACTCAGTCGCAGTACCCTGTCGACCTGCATCCAGATAATATTATTTGGACTGTTCCCCTGTGCTAAAGACAATGCCAGGTCGTAGCACTCCTGCTCTATAAACGCTTTATTCGCTCATTAAGCACTGAGACCGTCTCTCTGCAGTGTGAACCCTGTCTGAGGACAGCAAGTTTTTTTTTTTGCTCTGCTGTAAATTTCATTTGTTTATTTGACTGCAGCATTGCAGATCCAGTATAAGCAGTGGAGAAAAATGCTGTATGTGTGTGTATATATATATATATATATATATATGTCTGTGTGTGTGTGTGTGTGTGTGTGTGTGTGTGTGTGTGTGTGTGTGTGTGTGTGTGTGTGTGTGTGTTGAGGAGAGCAGCTGGGGTCCAGGAGGACCCAGTGATCCCTGTGGTTTCCCTTGCTCCCTCTCCGAGCTGCTCAGGACTGGGTCCAGATCACACAGCTCTTCACCCGGTGACTCATTCACAGAATATTCTGTTTTCCCTCTCTTTCTCATTTCCAAAACTAAGCAATCCATTTTATTTAGCAACAGCCTTTAAACAGCTGAGGTCTCAAATGATGTGCCACATATCTCTAGCCCATAGGACACGTCACAAGGCTGCAGGCATGACATTAGGGGGATCCCCAAGTTTTGGAAATGATCATTACATTGAACTCCCATCTACTGTAGATTGTAGTAACTGACGGCAATACCTACCTTCACCAAGAATCTTCGGTGGAAAATGGCAAGCCAGAAGAAAACTGGCCAAATTCCTGATTTTCTTACAATATTGATATTACAAATATATAATACTATAATAATAATATACTGTCAAATTCTTTCTCATGCAGGTTGACATTGATTATTAGATAGATATCATTTATTATCTGAGCTGTGATACTTATTTTCTACAATCTGATCATGGGTAACTCATGATTAAAGAGAAAATCTCCTCAGCACATAACTAAGAGGAATCCCAATATTACAGATACGAATGCAGTAAATGGACAGTTACCTCAGCCTTGCTTTAGTATGTGGTTTCTCTACCAGCCTGTATTGTAGCACGCAATGACTCCAACCACCTGCAAAACTCATTAGGCTACACCAGATTGGTTCCACATGTAGGGATGCACTCCCACAAATGCTGTGTCCCATAAAACGGAAAGTCTTGGCATGAAATTGTGTGAAAAAAGTGATGAAATTGTGAGAGAGAAAAAAGGTTTGAAAGGTGCACAGTGAAATTGACTGTTCGGTAGTTTTTGTACACCCTTTGCAGAAGTTACTGAGGAAAAATGCATT
Source organism: Nansenia antarctica (assembly GCF_963989245.1). Lineage (NCBI taxonomy): Eukaryota > Metazoa > Chordata > Actinopteri > Argentiniformes > Microstomatidae > Nansenia > Nansenia antarctica. Next base: position 14,272,788 of record NC_137689.1, read on the forward strand.
GACTGAAGAGTCCCAAATGGGCTTCTGCTGAAAAACATCATGAAGTATGAGAGACTGGACATAGTCCCTAAATCTGAGGGAATAATACACCAAAATTGTACTCATAGAGTCAAAACACTTTTGTATGAGTAAATATGAACAGTATATCGGTACGTAACCTCTTTGAGACCAGGCTGCTCTAGTTCGGAAAGCCTGGGGAAATCCTTTGCAGAAAAGGTGTGGAAACCTATTTTGAAAAGAGCGATGCCTCACAACAGGTCAAACTAATCAAATACCTTGTTTGGGCAGAAGTTTTTCCTTCAGGTTTTCTTCCATGTCCTACAATGTTGCAAGCTAGCGTAGGCAACAACTATGCAAAATAGTCCTACCTGATTGGAAAAGGCAACACACATAAGAACAAGCAACCATTCTAGGGCATGTGGGGGCGGCTTATGGAATGTAACATCCAATGAAATTGGGAGCATATTATCCCATTGCTCCGTCCAGTCCAATCCAAGCCAGATCAGCTCATTTATTTTTCCTCCAGACCTCCAAAGGAGGCGTGAGAACTGCATGATTTCATGGTATGGCTACGCGAGACTAATCTGCATGTAATATTTGGTTTACATTTCATACCGTTTTCCTATAATTTCAAAGGTCCCTTTACCCGTCTATATAAGGGTGAGAGCAAGAACTCTGGGTAGAGCACAGTAGAAATATACAGTGACATACTGTTCTATTTCTCCCTCTGTATTGTACACACTCATTGGGTGGTTCATCCCATTAGATGAGCGTCCAAGTCATAGTGCATGTTCAAGCTGTTAGGGATGTTGGGTGTGGGAGTCCACTACCACCACCCTCTGCTCCCCACTGCTGGAGCTGTGAAGTTGCAGCCAGGCCCAGCAGCGTGAGTCAGACCCCAGCCTGTGGGTGTCTAGTGTGGAGTCAGCAAGGGTGTGGTGGAGGTTCCAGCGCCCAGAGTCTAGAACCACACACTGTACAGCCACTCCAAACCCCTCAGCCACGAACACAGAGCCTGGGAGAGATGAGTGACAGAGAGTCAGTCCTCTGTGGGCACTTTGGAGTGTCTTTCATGAGGGGTTTTCGTCCTCATCAGCAAATAGCTGCTCTTCCATTGGCCTGGGTACAAGCAGAGTTTTTTGCACAAAGCCTTTGAATAATTGTTTTCATTGAGCACAAAAGGTCAGCTGTCCTCCAAAAATGACTAATAGGATCCAGACAGCGCAGAATGATGTATTGTGATATACGTAAGGCTGTTGACGCTTGTCACTTCATGAATAATTGTTTGGAGGCACAGGCACTATAGAGGCACACTGATAGAGGCATAGTATGTTTCATAGAGGCATAGTGTGTTTGGGCCTTACTTGGCAAACACATGACCATAACCAACTCTCCCCACCTAAACGGACCATACTGGTGATTCAGAACATGACGCATCAACACACAACAGCTACGGGAGACTTTAGGGGTCTGCTAGTGATTAGACAGAGAGAGTCTGCTGCCAGCAGCGGCCATTGGCCTGCTTCTGATGGCATCATTAGGCAGAGAAGCCTGGCCAAATGTCTCAGCCAAGGGCCCAGTGCTTCCTTATGAGGAAAAAGCATTAAAATGCATTAGAATAAAAGAGAAATAACTGACCCTCAATCTTAGAATGAGCCACAGTAGTTTAATAGTGTGCTTTACTCCTTGTCCTGAGGAATTACAGTGTGCAGGGTTTTGTTGCAGCCCAGCACTAACACACCTGATTCAACTAGTCATCATCAATACTGCAATTTGCTGATTCAGGTGTATACAAAAACAAAGAAGTCCTATTACCTCCTTCAATAGATATACATATAAAAGACCAACATGCCTAATAGTAACTCTCTCCCAATCTCTTTCTCTGATTTCATTGACCTAAGCTATTGTGTTGATGAATGGGTAGATACCATGTGCTAGAGAAAGTACCGTAGACATTGTTCTTCCAACTCATGAAAAAATAAAGAAAAGATAACTTGACAGGAGTTGAAATAAATGCTTTCTCCCAAACTCCTGATGAAATGGGTGACTGTAACACAGTATTTTTGGGCAGTCAAGCGGCAAACATTTAATTAAGCATTTTGGTATGGATTACCTGAGAGGAGATACAGGAATAAACTCAATACAAAAAAAAAAAAAAAACATTGCTTGGCAAAAGATGTGCCAGTCCCACAGTGGTTGAAGGTAAACTATCCTGGAGCACAAATGTGATGCAGCCTCACTTTGTTTGTACAGTCTGATAATATTATGTCTCTGATCTTATCTGTTTTTGCAGTGAGGTAATCTACACCACAGTGTCAGTCGAACTGTACCCTATACAAGCATTTTGAAAAGGGTTTGTAAATTCTTTATAATGTAGTCAGGCTGTTTATTATTAGATTGTGTATACTTTTTAGATCAGTGATAAATCCCATGAAGTTTTATGCCCAACATTTTCCATGAATTACTCAGAGAAGAGACAATGTCTAGAGAAAGAGGAGCATGGAAACATGGTGATACTGTTGGTTGCAGTGGAGTTTGTTTTTGGTATGAGTCAAGACAGTCATGGGTTCAAACACACTGATGTTTGCCATTGAGGAGTTGATGAGTAGCACAGGGGAACGGCACTCCTGGGGGTGGATATAAACCAAGAGTGAGTGATATTGCTTCAGTAGTATTTTGTTCCTTTGCTAAATGCGCTTGCCTTATCTTTTGGATGTCAACCTTCCCATGGGCTTGTTCTAGTTTTGATATTAAAAAATCCTCCCAGATATCAATCAAGATGGTGTAAAAACAAATATGGGGAGAGAGGCGAGACAGCCAACTTTGACGTGTTACGCAACTTCTCACACTAACACATCTTGTGTTTTCAATGATCTCTCAATGATCTCGCCACAATGAGCATTATAGCATATTTCTGATAGATAGAAAGTGAATATTGTTATGACTTGCTATGCATTCTACAGAGAGCTCAACTTAGTGCAAAAGCATTTGGTCTTTACAGTAATGTGTTGTAACAGTTTAAGGGAAATGACCAGCTGGAAATAGGTATTCCAAAAACGCTTAATTCTCTCACAACCAACCTTTTGAAGCTTGAGAGGGGTGTTTGACAAGGTATTTGGTTTCACAAAGGGATGGGAAAGAGTGAAAGATGACGTAAAACTGGACCTCATTGCAGCCCAGCCTATCAATCTGGTACCCTCTTCAAAGGACATGAACATGCCACACACGGAATTGCTTTCCTTTTTACAAGCAAAAAGGACATTAACCCTTAAAACAACTCTTCCTTCAAAATTAATAGCTGAGCTTGGAGGACAAGATATAAAAATATACCTATATTTGCTACATGTTTGGTGAGATGTCCACTTATCCTGTGTCTATTGAAAGACATCACGCTATAAGTGTGAGGGGGAGATCTGCAGACGGGAGTAATTTATTTAACACCATATGGAAGCCACTATATCAGCAGGGTGTCTTGGCTTGTCCCAGACCAACACAGCTTTACAAGCTCAATTACAATGAGTTTATTTACAAGATTGAATTTCCTCGCCGGGACACTTAGTGTTGCAGGTGGCTTTGTGCGCAGCGAGACTGCTTTCATAAAATGCTATTATGCAACACTTAGGATCAGGGCTGGCATGAACTCCTCCTGCCTGTGTGTCATTACCATTATTGTTCCTGTCTTTAGCATACTGTGAAAGAGTCAACAAAAAGACAGTAATTTCTTCAGCCTGTACGTACAGTACTGTCTGGCAAACATTTTACCTCTTACTCTGTTTTATAGTATTCTGTTTACCAAATGTATTTTAGACTCTGATGCAACACAAGTATCTTACCTTACTTAGTCATCTTGATCCGTATTGGGCCATGGGGGCACAGGTCCTCTGTCCTAGGCCATATTCTGTGTCTCACCCCATTAAGTTCATGTCCACTCTACCATCACTGTCATTGTGATACAGTGTTTAATCATTTTGAATGAGACAACTGTTTGTAAGTAAACTGAATTCATAAACTGATCTAATACTCCCACTTCATCAGGTGGCCCTGGTATGTATACATCTGATGTGACTAATATTCAGGCATTTTATTTTTGCATGCCCTTTGCAGTAAACATAATTTTTATTCTGTAGATAACACATCTGGCAAACGTATAAGGTCTGTAATCAAGCACATGTTGCACATTTTACTGATCAGTCCCTTTTGTCTTGTGTGCCTTACGTGCAAAATCCCAAATACCCCAGAACACTGTGAATGTCACAGTGGTGGTACTCATAGAGCACATGCATTTCTTCTTTCACTGACCCATCACTCACCCGAAAGGCTTTTTTCCCTGCACCTACAGGGGTCTTGCACCATATCCTCATACAAACTTTGTCCTACTCAGTGATGATGTCACCAGCTGAATCATAACCAGATTGGCTTTTGGCACAGTGTGACCTCAGAGGGAACAACCTTACACATGGGACGAGCCGTTAATTTCTCCCTTCAAGTCAGTGTTCACTTAAAGGTTCCAGAGTCTATCCAAAGCACATTCTGTACATCCAAGCCCTTTTGCACATAATGACATGTCACATAAATTACCCACAAAATCAAAAGCTCTAATGGACAGTGACATATTATTGGTTATGGTCTATCACCTTCTTCAAAAGAATGAAGATAAATCCATACAGTACCAAGTACACAGGACCATGTTGATCACATATAACACAAGGCGTAGTAAATCATCCATACACACAAGAGCAAACAGAAACAAATTGAATTGCTTGTCAAAAACAGTTGACTCATAACTGTATTTGACTTTAAATGGTTTCAGCTGTCATGTCTACCCCCACTCCGAGGGTTGTTGTGGCTGAGTTGACTGGCACTAGTGAGACTGATTGCGGAGAGAGACGTGAATCATGTTAGATTCCCCAGACTATTGAAATGGCTGACTGTGTGGAATACCATTATCAGATCATCTCTGGTCTACAGTAACAGCACTCAAAACTGTTTTTCTTACATTAAACAACAAAGAGAAACTGACACACACACACACACAAACACACACACACACACACACACACACACACACACACACACACTCCTCTTGCCTGATGCCCAAAGCAATCCCAGCATGTGTCCACTGAATCCTGAACATGATGTTCTGGTTCTGCAGGATTGCTCTGTGCCGTCAGGCATCGTCCCCTTACAGTCTCAGTGGGGCTCTGGTCATTTCATGTTTGTGAGGGGCGGGTGTCTAATGCTCTTTCTGGCAGCCCCACTGTGGTAGATTAGCTTCACCCGTGCGCTGCATGCCAAAGACTTAAAACTGTGTGAAGGAGTCTTGGATAGAAAACCATCTGGTCTATCTCAAAACCTCCTCTTAGATTTTAATGCTGATCGAAACTATCAAATTAAAGACACACTGGCTTGTGATGCATTCAAGAGGGAGGTATTTAGGCGTAGTGTGGGTGGTGGTGGGGTAACTACAGTATTATTGGAGGCCAAATATACAGTACTTCAAAAAGACTAATATAGGTACAGTAGTTGCTTTTCCATTCTAGAGTTAGAGAAACATCAAAGATGTTTTGACATGTTTTGACAAAGCCTCCCACATCCTGACTTTTTCAAGATATTGGTTAGTTTGTCCCCATCCATATTTTGCTGCGCATATTAATTTCCACAGTTTGGTTTGCCAAAAGTTCATCATTTCCTGGTGATAGTCAATGTGAGTTTGTGTCCATGCACAATTCGGGTGTCTGTTCAGACGCCCTTGGGAGTGACCTCCAAGGAAAGCTACGTGAACGCAACTGTCCACGGTCATAGCAAGTTGATGAATTATTTGATAATCGTATCGTTTCGGGTGTCGCAGTATTTCTTTACCTTGTTCGTAGACAAAATCCCAGCCGGGAAGATGTCTAGTTTGGAATTCGGTCTCGGGGTTTCCCATTGATTGATTGATTGAAAACTTTATTAGAAGATTTGCAGAAGTAGGTACATGACAGTACATATTACATACAAGGTCAACTAACAGGATAAAAACCCAAGAAAGCCACTGGCTTATTTCAATTGGGGTCCTTGATTCTCAATTCATCGTTACATGTAAGACACTGATTGGGCTAAGACAATGATTGGGCTAATGATTTCTGATAAGCCCCGAGTATCCGATCCATGGTTACTTGTTTGAGTTGACCTCAACGAGATGGTAGTCCTGGTTCTTTCTCACTCGTTTGAGTTTTCCCCACAGTTTGTAGAGGAAAAACAGAATAATGATGGAAAGAAGGAGAGCTAGAATGTTAGCGCCGAAGTTTACTGAGTCGGCAGGGTGATCAGTTCCAAAAACTGCTAGCATGGGGGAGGAATTGTTTCCCATGTTTACTTTATTTCTTTTGCTTGGAATTTACCCTTAGTATCACAGGCTTTGAAAAATAGATTTAAATAGCCCTGAGTTTCTCCTTCCTCGGTTGTAGTGAAGGAAGGTGCGGCGTTAGCCTGTGCTGCGTCTCCTCTGGTCCGAGCTGCAAGGAACCGGATGAAAGACGATGAATTGTCTGGTCCTGGTTCTTCTGTGTCGGAGTCTGAGGCAGAGTCGTCAGCTTTGTTTTCTGTCGAGGTGGTTCGAACAACTTTGTATAACTTTGTTGAATCAGTCATCTAGACAATGGCTAAAAACCAAACATCAAAATACAGCAAGTATTTAACGTCAAATCTTAGATGATAGGCCACACACGACTCGAAGAGCTGTAATAGTCAAACACATGTCAAACACAATACCTGATCTATTGTGCAGCATATATTGGGGGGGGGCAATAAAGTCAAAATGCAGAATCCATGTTTGGGTGGAGGGTGTGGGGTATGGTTGGACTCCTCTTACAGGAAAATCTGTCCTTCTGTCACATTTTGTGCAATTCATGTCTGTGTGTGGATTTGTGTAGGTTTTAGTACTGGTAATGATATTTAAATGTTTTCCTGTTCATGGTCTAATTTCCCCAAAATTAAAGAGTAAATTGCATACAAGAGCTTTTTCTACCATTGTCCATAATAAAAGTTGTCAACAACATTATATTTGCGCTGTATGAAGGAGAAGGCCCCACAGTTCTTTTATTCGTCTATTTTATGATGTCTAAATTCTTGGCCGCTCTTTTTTTATTTTATTTTACAGTCCAATCCCAAATACACCCAAAACCCTTACATCTTAAAAGGGGATTGTTACATCAATTGTTTTACTCCTAAATTAATTATATACTTGCCCCATCAGAACTCACAATAAGTTTGTTTTACTCCATTGTTTAATGCATTGGAGATAGTCTTGAGCAATCCGTACTAATGCTAATGGAAAGAATATACAACTTCACCGTAACTTTGCATGTGATAACCTGAGAACGAAGGGTGCTGTCCTGATATGATCATTCACATGGCACAGAAAGATAGAACCAAACTGTTCAGCAGCACACTTCTGTCATTTAACTATGCCATGCATCTGTCACAGACCACATTATAAGCGTTACTGTACATACGAGACCATGGGAAAATTGCGTTCTTCCAGTAGTTCGATTTAGCAGCCTTTTAAGAACCCTTAATGAGACGCGACTCAAGTAAAGCTAGAAAGTTGATAATTAGGGATCAAAAGTGGGAAGGGGGGACAAAAATTACATTTTCAAAAAGTGAGCGGCTACAACTCAGATCTATGTATATATGGTATACTATAGCCAGGCTTACCCAAGGGTTCACAGCACCTACAGAGTAGCAGATAAGAGTTCTTCACCTTGATGTGCCCACTTTCACTTTGCTAGTTTCCTAGGTCAAGGGATCGATATGTTCTGTATTTGGTGGAAGAACAGGTTATCCACTTGCAATCAGATGTCCTTTTGACCTCCTTGTGCCTTCCATTGACACAGCTGCAGTTGATTTGGGGAAAGCACCTATAAAGGCATTACGACAGAGCCCAAACTTAGTGGCCAGGTTTTCTTCCCGATGACATGAACATGTTGTTTCAGCTGTCGTGCCACGCATGAGGTATTGGCACACAAGTGTTTACTGAAAGGCCCTGATGGTCTACTACTTCACCTCAGTGGGATTGCATAGTAACCGTTACAGGCCCTGATGGTCTACTACTTCACCTCAGTGGGATTGCATAGTAACCGTTACAGGCCCTGATGGTCTACTACTTCACCTCAGTGGGATTGCATAGTAACCGTTACAGGCCCTGATGGTCTACTACTTCACCTCAGTGGGATTGCATAGTAACCGTTACAGGCCCAGCCAGACTAAGGTTGTTACAGCAGACCCCTGATGGTGTACTACATCAGGCCCAGCCAGACTAAGATTGTTACAGCAGACCCCTGTGGGATGCTACTATAGGTGCTTCTATAGAAGAGGTATTCATTTTCATTTCCTGACTGAACATAAGAGCAAATTACCACTGTTTTCCCAAGGTTCCTAATGAGCCTTTCTGTTTCCTTGGCCTTTTGGCCTTTGCCTACTCTTTCCTATAGTGCATTTTTCTCTGTAAGTGTTAAGAGCACAGTTGACTGCAATGACACATCATTACTAGGGGGTAGTCATTAAGGTGCGTTAATGGCTAGTTTTTCCTCAGGTTAATATGGGGGGCAGTCATTAGACCACCATGCTATTACTGAGTTAAAAAGTATACCACTTGGTAACTTGTATCTTGGTAACACAAGTCCTAACAGCAACCCTTTACAGTGCTGTAACATTCTTTGGTCCCAAGTAAAATAATTATTTAAAAAATAGTTCTCGTTTATTACATTGTTGTTTTTTATTATATTGTTGTATGCACCAACCACACCAAGTAAATTTCCAGTATGTGTGAATATACTTGGCAATAAATAGAATTCTGATTCTGATTCTGATCAGGCACATAATCAATCATTCTCATGTACACTGCAAACACCATGGGCATCTGCTAAATTAATAATGTCTCAAAGAGCATGAACAGAAACCATATCAAAGAGAGTAACGTGTGTTCCTCATTATAATTTAAATCAAAATTGCAATCCTTCAGTATTGTAATAAGATCTGCTCCGGTTCTGTTGATATATAGCGCCACAATGTCAAGCTTTTCGAGAGCTTTTCCCTTCCTAATAACCTGTACTTGCTGAACACAACCTGTACTTGCTGAACACAATTGCGTGTTCCTTTAGTATTTTTAAAAATACATTACCCCACCTGTGTCAATACATTCACCAACATGTGATATATCCTCACACAGCATGTTTTCATGTTTTCATGTTTTCATGTTTCAAATAAATAATAAATATGTATATACTGTATGTAATATGTATAATACAAGGGCGAAATAGTCAGTCACACATTGGGGGGGACACTTTGGGGGGAGCCCTCTCTAGTCAACTATTACCAGTACTTAAATAATGAAGCTTTCAACAACACTGCTACTGGTAAGTATGTTACTCTAGCTACCTGTTCATCCTGCCTGCTCTGATCGACTGCAGTCTGGACATTTGGCTGGTTTGGGGTGTTTCTGAGCTCCTCTGTTGCTGCCTGCTCATCCTGCCTGCTCTCACCTTCCCTGATGTTTCTCACTACCTGAAATTCCAAATGAAATGGAACACCAATCACAACTCTTCTATTTCCCCTGTCTGATTCTACATTTAACCATTCATTCTGAATGAAACATATACTATTAGCTTTATATCAAGGTTTTTGTGCAATTTCACATTATGTCATAAACACCATAACACGTTTTACACTTAACAGGTGGAGAGGGGTATTCTGTAGCAGGCCTATCCCTTTAATGACTTACCTCAGCATCCACTCTACTGTCCCTCACATCTCTCTGACTCTCCGCCTCTGGCTCAGACTCACTAAAATAAATATACTAATACTACTTTCTTTGCCTACTGAATTAAGTTTAGATAGACTGCAAACTATCTGAACTGTCTTCTCCCCCCCAAAATAAATAAATGAATAAAGAGTTGGTCTACACAAACCAGTCAGTTTTAACTAAGCTTTATAAATCTAAACATTCTTTAAAAACATTTCTCACTGAGCTCTTTTTGTAAGGCTATACAGCAGGGTTCGACGTTAAGGTTTTTTCCTACTTGCCCTGCAGGGCAAGTACTTCTCAAATCTACTTGCCCCATCTACATTTTTACTTGCCCTACCTACCGTTGCCAGCTGTGCGGCGCATAGATTTCTCTCACAACATACTTCTAACTAAGATCCGTTGCCTGTTGATAGTGTGTAAATCGCTACAGAACATACGTTTCTTAAAAAACAGTGTTCATTAGCTATATTACATCAATAATTATATTTAATAGTAGATGAGAATTGGTTCCAACTATTAACTTATTTGTAGCATGGACGGGTAAAAGCAATGTGGCAGAAATGTAACCTGTCAATCAGTAGTCATTTCAGATCAGTGAAATGATAAGTGCTATTTCAGAGTATTCAGACAGGGCCAATTACACCCTCCGTGCCCTCTCTGTACAGGTGAGCCACATGTTTAATGCCGGGTCACAGTTCACATTAGGGGTGGGTAACTCACGATACAATAACCGTATGATATTTTGCGCCCCGATACCGATGGTATCACGATATAGCGATGCGATATTCGATACATTGTAAGACAAGTCATCAACGATACATCACGATATCTGTGTTAACTGAAGAAAAAATACCATTATAAAGGCAAAAAGCAGGAATTATGTTTTTTATTCATTCACTTTGTTGTTGCTGGTTGTGAACAATGAAACAAACAATAAATTAGGCCTAGCCTACATCTTTCTTACTCGTCTCTAACATACACAAACACTGACTGCCACTTGTCAATGTGTGACTGCCATCATACAAAATAAAGTGCCAAAAGGCTGAACTGCCCAGAAATCTGGAGTTAAAATGTTTAAGGAAGGACTATAGATATCTATTGTATCTATGTGAAGACTGATGTACATGTCCTATTTAGAAAAGAGCCTACAGAGCAGCCAGCAGTATCATTATGCTATACATAGTGATAATATTAAACTATGCATTTTACTTGCAGGTCCTGCAAATCCAGACTTTTATTCAGAAATATTTTTCTTCTGAATTTAGCAGCATTCGGCAGAAACCTTACTTTTCACACTATACAGGCTGTACAGTCCTTGCAAATAAACCCAGCGATAGACTTGGTAGCTAATAGTCGTAGCCCTCAGGGAGAGGGAAGCCTTGTTTTTAAATATAATCGTTCCATGTCGTAGGCTATTTGTTTTTCCATTTCAGCCATTCATACATCCCTAGTTTAAGTAACTCAATTCAGAGAACAAGTGGCAACTCTCATAGCTAACAATAGAGGCTACTTTAGACTACTGTTTAGCTCCAGTTCGGAGCCAGGCTAACTGTGTACTAGCTGTACTATGTGGTAGGTTACTAGCTTCTATCTATGTTACAGTAACGTGTAAGTGTGCTGGCCATGTAAACAGTAAAGCATGACATGGATTTCAAGAGAGATCAGTTTAAATGCATATAACAACTGCAATGGATATTGAGTGTGCTGGCCAGACGGACTTTGAAATAGGAGCGACACGCATGAACACTAAGATAATGCCCGCATTTCACAAGCATAAATTATTGGGGGGGACAAATTGTCCATCTATGAACATTGAAGGGGACGTGTCCCCCTGTCTCCCCATACAATTTCGCCCATGGTATAATATGTAATATGTATAATAGCAACATTTCTGAACAAAAGTAAAATAATAAACCTTGAAACCATCCGATAGGTTGGGCAAGAACTGTATTAGATAGAATAACGTCACCATCTTTAAATTAACTGGTATGGTCGGGTCGGCTGTCAGAGGTCTGAACACATCAAAATGGAACAACATAATAACATATATACTTACTAGGACAATAAGTCATAGGACATCAGCGTACATGACCCACTAGGAGACCTACTTAGAAACCCCATCAACAGCCTAGCACATGTTTAGGCCCTATATTGCACACAGGTGAGATCACACATAGCAAAGTGTAGCAGGGTTATCTGCATCAGGTTTAAAGCGCACCACTTGGATATACAACGGCTAGAGGCCTACATCCCCAGAATTCACTGCACACAGGTTATAGTACTGTAATAGAATGTGCTATCCGTGCTGACAGTGCGCGGCGGCAGGCCGAGCACTGGAACCCGAAACCGGAGAAGGTAGGAGAGCGCGCACACCCCTAATCATCCCCGGCCCTCTCTATATAAAGGAGGCACCTAGCCTCCCCTCCTGATATCTCGAACGCTCCCCTGCCTACTATCTTCGTCACCGGCAGCACTAAAAGCTGCGAACGACACCCTCCCTCCGTGGTTGTGCAAGCTTGAGTGACAATCAAACGCGGAAGTCCTATTCCCCAGCAACCCTGAATGGCCGCTTCGCTCTAACTTATTCCCCCCCCGCGTCCCAACATTTCGCAGCACACGGCTGTCCATAATTAAGCAATCGGCCCGAATGTCCCCTCCCACACAGGTTCATCACAGTACAGTAGGCCACCTCAAACCAGGATTCTGTCCCCTTAAACTAATCATGAATAGTCGATAGTGATAAAGTTAAGCCCATACCATCCACGCCAATAATCTTTTTCTGTCCCTAGTTCCCCATGCTGCCCTTTCACACATACACTAACTAACCACAAGACCAAGACGTACCGGTACATGTGACAACAAACATTTACATGTGACATTTTAAAACACTAAGCTTTCCCTAGCCCAGCTTACTGAAAGCTTGTCTTTACCAAGGAACTTGCTGAAACACACTGCACGTTCTACTCACTACAGTGCAGGGGAGAGGGCAGGCACTCCCACACTCCACTATCTGATTTCCCCCTCTACCTGTCTTCATTGTCAGCGGCCCTAAACAGGAGTGAATAACTTACTCCCTCCAGTCAAAGTGAGTGCAATCAGAAGATGCTGGCCTGCAAGGGAAAGCAAACCCGAAATGTTGATAGAAACCTCAGCTCCCCCACCATCATCTGCCTCCCCCATCACCACCATCACCTGCCTCCCCCATCACCACCATCACCTGCCTCCCCCATCACCTGCCTGGCCCATCACCACCATCACCTGTCTCCCCCATCACCACCATCACCTGCCTGGCCTCACAGCTCCCCCACCATCACCTGCCTCCCCCATCACCACCATCACCTGCCTCCCCCATCACCACCATCACCTGCCTCCCCCCACCATCACCTGCCTCCCCCATCACCTGCCTCCCCCCACCATCACCTCCCTCCCCCATCACCACCATCACCTGCCTCCCCCATCACCACCATCACCTGCCTCCCCCATCACCACCATCACCTGCCTGCCCCCACCATCACCTGCCTCCCCCATCACCACCATCACCTGCCTCCCCCCACCATCACCTGCCTCCCTCCACCATCACCTGCCTGGCCTCACAGCTCTGCCTTTTACGTTTCTCCACAGTCCTTGGGCCTCATTTATAAACATTGTGGAAATTTCACACTAAATACAGGTGTGTGCGTACACGCACGCTTGAAAATGAGATGGCAGCTGGTGAAAGTCGGCAACCAATCCAAATGTTCAGACTTTTAAAATAAATTTCAGCTTGTTTTGTGAGCCTGCTAAGGCTGTGGGGATTACTCACTGAATCCATTGCATTGCAGCATTTTGGCTTGACTGGAGAGTTTGTGTTGTGATTCTCAACAACGTTGAAACGTAGTTCTGTGTTTCAAAAGAAAAGTCCAAACATTTTGATTGGTTGCTGATATGCGGACCAATGATCAGACTGTGTCACATTTGGTTGACAATCCTTTGCATGCAATAACTGCCTGAAGTCTGCAAACCATTGACCCCACCAGATGCTGGGTATCTTCTCTGGGTATCTTCTCTGCCAGGCCTGTATTATAGCCATCTTCAGTTGTTGTTTGTTTTTGGGTCTTTTTGCCTAAAATCTTATTATCAAGAAATTAAATGCATGTTCAATTTGATTTAAATTAGAAGATTGACTTGGCCAGTGAAGAACTTTCCACTTTTTGCCCCTGGAAAATTCCCTAGCAGCTATGGGAGCATGTTTAGGGTCATTATATTGAACTGTATGATGAAGTGTCATCCAATGAATTTGGAGGCATTTGCTTATACTCAAGCAGACAATACGTTTCTGTACACTTCAGAATACATTCTGCTGCTGTCAGCAGTTACATCATCAATTAAGACAACACCATGTTTCACAGATGAGGTGGTATGCTGTAAATCTTGTTTGTAATCTTTTCTTGCAATTTGTGATTGCTGAGCTCACCAGTGCTTTTTTTTCCTCCTCTTTCTACTGATGTTCCGAACTGTTGATTTTGGCAAGACTATAGTTTTAGTTATATTTCTGATAGTTGTTTTCAGATGTGTCTTTGGTCCTCATGTGGATAGACATAGCAGAACAGCAGACTCCAAAGGCAAACACAAAACAGATATCTTATGCCTGCACTGTGACGTACCACACTTGATTTACCAGAAACATCTGTCAAGCCAATTGTCCCATTACTTTTGGTGCCCTGAAATAGAGGACAATATATAATATATATAACCCTAACCATATATATATATATATATATATATATATATATATATATATATAACCCTGACCCTAACCCATTTCTAAATGGTGAAACCAATACACAATACCCTCAAATAAAAACTGAGACGCTCTGGTTTTACCTCATAGTAATTGTTTAATTACAAAATCCAAACCTTTGGAGTGTAGAGCCAAAAAAAGAAAAATGCTCCACTCTTCCATTAATTGTGCAGGGCACTGTGTATTAAGTTGATGGCTGTGTTATGTGGAGATTTGCACAGAATTGCACTTGCATTATTCAACTTGAGCCTGCACAAATACACTGCCTGCACAGATACACTGCCTGCACAGATACACTGCCCCCGCCTGTTTCCGCCTATAGCCTCGCCTGAATTCTAGTCAGGTTCAATTTTGAAGTGAAACAAGCTCATAGACAGCTGCTGTGAACGCACACCCTCTCTGAACCACACCCTCTCTGAACCACACCCTCTCTGAACCACACCCTCTCTGAACCACACCCTCTCTGAACCACACCCTCTCTGAACCACACCCTCTCTGAACCACACCCTCTCTGAACCACACCCTCTCTGAACCACACCCTCTCTGAACCACACCCTCTCTGAACCACACCCTCTCTGAACCACACCCTCTCTGAACCACACCCTCTCTGAACCACACCCTCTCTGAACCACACCCTCTCTGAACCACACCCTCTCTGAACCACACCCTCTCTGAACCACACCCTCTCTGAACCACACCCTCTCTGAACCACACCCTCTCTGAACCACACCCTCTCTGAACCACACCCTCTCTGAACCACACCCTCTCTGAACCACACCCTCTCTGAACCACACCCTCTCTGAACGCACACCCTCTCTGAACCACACCCTCTCTGAACCACACCCTCTCTGAACCACACCCTCTCTGAACGCACACCCTCTCTGAACCACACCCTCTCTGAACCACACCCTCTCTGAACCACACCCTCTCGGAGCCACACCCTCTCTGAACCACACCCTCTCTGAACCACACCCTCTCTGAACCACACCCTCTCTGAACCACACCCTCTCTGAACCACACCCTCTCTGAACCACACCCTCTCTGAACCACACCCTCTCTGAACCACACCCTCTCTGAACCACACCCTCTCTGAACCACACCCTCTCTGAACCACACCCTCTCTGAACCACACCCTCTCTGAACCACACCCTCTCTGAACCACACCCTCTCTGAACCACACCCTCTCTGAACCACACCCTCTCTGAACCACACCCTCTCTGAACCACACCCTCTCTGAACCACACCCTCTCTGAACCACACCCTCTCTGAACCACAACCTCTCTGAACCACACCCTCTCTGAACCACACCCTCTCTGAACCACACCCTCTCTGAACCACACCCTCTCTGAACCACACCCTCTCTGAACCACACCCTCTCTGAACCACACCCTCTCTGAACCACACCCTCTCTGAACCACACCCTCTCTGAACGCACACCCTCTCTGAACCACACCCTCTCTGAACCACACCCTCTCTGAACCACACCCTCTCTGAACCACACCCTCTCTGAACCACACCCTCTCTGAACCACACCCTCTCTGAACCACACCCTCTCGGAGCTCAAGAAGAAGTGGTCCGATACCAAAGTAGAGGCACCAAAACAACGAAGCCAGTGCCAAAGCCACATGTGGAGGAAAGGGCACGGCAGAGCTTTCCCCCTTCAACCAATGGATCACGGCAATCATTTAATGACAGTGAGTAGTGGCAGCTGCAGGGGGATATGGATGGCCCCTCTTGAAGACCTGTCTTCTCCACCTGGAGATTACAATTAATGATGGCAAATTAGGACACAACTAGGCCTAATAAAATCAAGATAGTAATAACCATAATAATTCAGCCATGTGTCATTCTAATTACATGCAATAGGCTAATATCAATAGTTATACAATAAATGTGAGACAGATTGGTTGAGCAAACATTTAATTCAGGTGTGTAGATTCTCTTGGCGCTGTCTTTGATCTTGCACTTGATGTTACTGTTGTTCATGCTGCTTATAAGTTCAGTTAAACTTATGAGAAACACTACATATTCACTCCTTACATAATATGACAATACTACGTAAGTAAGAGAAAAATATTTTCTTTTTTGTGTAGCACCTCTCACAAACTCAAACTTTGCTTCTAGAGTGGGTGTACACATTCTCAGGTCAATCTTTATTTTATTTTTATTTTATGAATGCCGACCTTTGCCTGAAAACTGGTGCATGCATGTTTTGGGGTCTATTTAGTGCTTATGCAACAGTTATAAATGGCGGGCCCGGTCAGAGTTACAAGCAGGTATATGTGAGAGTAATTAGTTCATGGTTTAGTGACATCACAACGCTACTCCACAGGTAGGGAATACCCTATGGAAGTATCACAAACCACATAGGGCTATCCCACCTGCAAAGAACCGTTCCGGCCGGCGCATTCAGACCAAAACTCAATTGGTTCGGAGACTGAAAAGTTGGTTCGCAGCGGGAACCAGAAAATAGTGGTTCTCAAGCGGGAACCAAAACGTAGAACAGTCACGTCGTCAGTGGGTGCGTCATATTCTAGGCTGCAAAGACCAGCAAGAAGGAAGGAGACAAAATGTAATCTAATCTAAATCAAATCATTAGTGATCAAAACAATTATCAAAAGTTTCATCATTCTCTCTATCTTCCTCACATGCAAAGACATATTACTGAACGGGCCTACCGGGCCCAGGCCCAGGGGCCCCAGAGATCAGGGGGCCCTTTGCATTTCTTGTCACAGGGATGCCGGTAGAAAATGTCCTACTGTAACTGGGACAAATGAGATTCCTTATATGAACGTAAAAAAACTATTTTGAATATACTTTTGTATAATTTTATAATTTGTATAATTTATAGGGGCCCACGTCTTGCAAAAAAAAAAGAGAAGCTTGTGTGGGCTACATAGTTTCTATAGCCTACTCAGATTCTAATGCGAATACAGGCTACATTCCCATTAGATTAATGAGTAGGCTATAGAAACTAGACACTAGAGGGCGCCATTAAAGTTTGTGTACTGGGGACAGGTCACGAGGTCACACTGGTGCAGGTCTTTTACAGATCTTTTATTAAGGCTGAAGATGATAAAAGCCCACAAGGACTACTCCGCGTAATTATCGATTGTGGCCTGCAATCTATGTTTCCAAATGTCTATGTTGCGCTGCGGCTATTTTTGACTCTGCCTGTAACCAATTGCGATGGGGAGCGGTCATTCTCTGTGCTGTCCAGGATTAAAAACGAATTGCGGACTAAAATGATGCAACACCGTCTCAAGGCTCTTTCTCTCATGGCAATTGAGAGCGAACTGACCAAATCACTGGACTTTAATGATATCGTGGATGATTTTGCACGAAGCAGAGCCAGGAAAAAATGCATTGCATAAGGTAAGAATATTTTATGATTAATTTAGTCTTATAAAGCCATCCTGTGGTTGCTATATATGATACCATAGTGTTGCCAATTGTTTTTGGTTGAAAGCGGTGTATTTTGTTACTGTACATGTACTGTTGTTGGCTTCAATTGAGTGTGGCATGCCTGTGTTGTAAATCCTGTGTCGTTGAAATACAGGTGAATTTTTTCTAGTTATTGTGCTGTTGGCTTTGAGTGTTCCTCCGCTGTAAAACCTGTTGAGATGCAGGTGAACGTAGGCTATGTCTTATATGCTGTTGGCATTGTGTTTACTTGCGCTCTAAAAAAAAAATATGTTTGCGCTGGGGAGGGGGGGGGGGGGGGGGCCTTTCTACACGTCCAGGCCCAGGGGCCCATTTTTTCATGATCCGTCTATGCTCACATGCTCAGCAAACACACACACAATGCTAATTTCGTAAGCCATTTCTATTCCAGCAATGGAGCAGCTGGTTAGTAAGAGAACGCGTGTAGAAAGTGTCTTTTGTTTTGTTTCATCGAAAATAGTGTTTATTTCAGATACTGTAGAGGAAGATATTATCCTCATTTCCAGTGAAGTAGCTTCCATCTTGTTGTGACATTTTTGTTTATCCCGCCCCTTCATCACCCATCGTTGATGACACGGATGGTTCTGGTTACACTGGTATGAACGCGGGCTGGTTCGCCAGACAGCACCAAGGTTCGGAGGTTCCCAAACGCGAACCGGAACGGTTCTTTGCCGGTGTGAAAGCCCTATTTTAACTGGAGACAATTATCTTCTGCGATGAATAAGAACATTAAATACATTAGTTATTTGGCTTATTACACTTTTACCCACCTCAACTTGACCCAATGCATTACATTATTCTCTTGGGGCTTTTTGCTGACTCTCTACTTTTGGAATGTCTGGACTTTCTCTCAGGTCTGATAACACATCGCCATATGTCTCAGAAAGGGAGTAACTGAGCAGGGCCAGACGGGTCAGACAGACAGACATGACGCTTGAAAAAACAGTGCTAAAAATGAGCCTTTACATTCAGTCTAAGGGTTTTCGTTTTTCACCAGACACACTGAACTGTAACTGTTAAAAGGCCCTAATCCACTTTCTTAATACGTACATACATTTATTGACAATGTATGAACAGGTGAAACAAATACCTCATCTTTAATAGCCTAGTCTTCTAAAGCTGACAAGCATATCAAAAGCCTAGTTCTAGGGGTATTTAGTGGCGTAACACACTAATGCGCATACTATATAATCGCAAGGTTCTTGGTTTGATTCCAGCCCTTGACATATCTTGCATGTCATCCCTCTTCTCTCTCACCCGTCCTTCCTGTCAGTCTTTACTATCTCTATCCCAATAAAGCAGAAATGTTCAAAAAACGTTGTTTTAAAAAGTTCTAAAAACACTTTTTTTTAACTCTGTTTACTTTCGTTTTTGGTAACGAAACCCATGTACGCATGCAGGTTATTTCAACTGTTACACAAGTGAAAGCAATGTAAGCACAGGTATCGGATATGGGTCATTTTTAAAAAGTAGATGTATGCAGGCGTTCAAAAAATTCGGATATAGACAAAGAATCAGAACTAGGCATTATGACCTGCAGTGTCAATGCATTCTTTGACAACCCCACCCGGTAAAGAAAGAGAACATGCTACAGATACAGATTGTAACTCACTGTGAAAAAAAACAGCACTATGGAAGACTGTGAAAGTGCTTTAGTGCTTTAGTAAAGTAGGCCTAAGTTCAGTCTTAGGGTCTGATATGGGATGTGGATAAACTTGGCTATGGGGATTTGGAATAGTACGGTTGTGTTTGGGAGAGTCCCTCACACTCCCCCATCATAGCAATACAAGCAACATTAAATCAACCCCCTTATAACAGCAGCCCTATGTACAATGGGGTCCTGTTTTCATTTCGGTGCATCTGCCAAGGAAATATAATCTGTTCCCAGGTTATCATGAGTACAGAGCACAGACATCGACGACTTGAGATTTATCAACGGCAACAGTCCAGCAGTGTTTACTCTGTGGAAAAAGAGTGCAGTCTCGGCAACAAGACTGTGTGTGTGTGTGTGTGTGTGTGTGTGTGTGTGTGTGTGTGGCTGAGGCGTGGTTATTTTTCTTATGTGGGAGAACATCTCTTGTCAGTTTCTAATGCTCCAGCCAAATGTATCTTATCTCTTACGGAAGTGCTTTGGAGAAACTGATTACGTGTACTTAAACTGGTTATGATGGATGTGTGTCTTCCTGTTTATCGTACTGTCAAAGAACTCCTAACGCTTCCCTGTGGCGGCAGATATCTATGGATGGGTGAGTTTAGACACCCACCCAGTCCCGACACCATATACCACTCTTGAGAAAATGTTATTTCAGTATCAGGAAAATAAAGTACAAAACAAAGCTAGATGAAACAATTGAAATTAGTATAAGACGTTAATGTTCTTCTCCTTCGTGCAATGTAGCAGTGTCCTTACCGTAATGCTGTTATTGACCTAAATCTAGTGGATCTATTTAGATCTAGAAATCTAGTGGATTCATTTCACTAATAACAAAAAAGACCATAAATGGTTTACCAATCAGGTAAACTTAATGTTTTGGGGTTTTTTGGACATGGTGATTCATGTACAATGGAGTAACCACCACGCTAAACACACATTTATGATTTTGCAAGGTCATGCTCCGATTACAAAGCTTGACTCTCACATTAGGCCAAGTATGTTTTGAATTTTTGGCTTATGTAACAGGTCCCAGGCATAAGATCCCACGATTGCGGAGTATGTGGACAACAGATTCACCCTGTTTCTAAATTCTTTGACTGCCAGAAATCACAATGAATCATGTGTGAACCATTGTCAGAGATCCTGAACAGCACAGTAGCCTCTGTACATGCAGGGCATTAGGTTGAGGATAATATCTAAATGTGTGCCTGCACATGGTAGTAGTTGGTAGTATTATCAACATGTTAGTATTCACATATCAGGCAATGGCAACAGGAAGGAAGCATCAAAAAGAAGAATGCTTTGCTAGGGTCTTCTACCCCATTCGCTGAAACCCTATTCAGTCACACCTGGAACAAGTTGGGATGGCTAACCCCCGCCCCAGCTCAGCCTATAAAAGCTACTGCAATGCATGTCCATTTAATTCTTTTCACTCTTCACTCACTTAATCGCAAGCCCATCTGCAGTGTTCCGATAATGCTACCTAGCTTAAATGTTCCACTGGAAAGTTAATTGCTTTCCCTGGGGCATTAGGTTGCTTATTCTTTCTCACAGGAATCCCGCTGATTCAGGCCTCATTTTTACCAAACACAGTTTGGTACGCCAACAAGAGGTTCAATTACTAGCCTAGCTACTTTCTCTCATGCCCTTCTGATGTCATGCATGTTTTGTTGCTAGTTGGTGGGTGATCTTTCTTTGTGTACACCACCAACCAAGTGCCCTCTTTTACTACCATAAGTGAAATACCTATTTTAATACACCAAGTAAAAGAAAGAGTCTAGTTTGCTCACTTGTGTTTTCCACATTAGTTAACACTTGGTTGCAGCACTGTTTCGATAGCTAGCCTACATACATGACCATTAGCCTGCCATTGCCATTAGCCACCACTTCACTGTTCACATTACACGTGTTGCTACTGGCTCATTTGTGTGCATTTGGAGCCAGCTAGCATACAAGTCACACTGTTGATCCAGACATTTTTATGATTTTACTGATTTCCACTAACCTGAAGATAAGCTTCGGTCTTCACTACTATCCTGTGCATGGTCAGATTCGTCTCCTACAACGGTCTGTTGATAGGGCTACCTCCATACCAGTTATTTCTCTGTATTCTCCTCCTCCAGGTCTATAGAAATTGACGGCCGGTAATCCGATCAACCTTCACCTTCAACTGTGATGAGAGCCAGCTTTGTGGAGTGTTGAGCTGCCGGATAACCTGTGATCATCACGGGTCTTCCCCCTCCTCACCTCTCAGCAAGAGTCGGGAGTGGAATCCCACGCCCTCTTCTCAACCTGTGTTTAAGGAGCACAGGCGAGCAGGGGTTATGAGGAGTCCACTGCTGAATGACTTTCTTGAAAAGCGATCAAACGGGCCGCAGTGAGCTTCCTGTACCCCCCGTTCCCCCAACTACCCCAAAAAACAAAAGAAAAACGGGCTGGATGGCCTCCCAGATTGCACCGCGTTACTAGTCTTCAGGCACTTTATCCGTTCCTCCCATTACTTATTTTATCTGTTGGTCAGGACATACGTCAACTGCCAAGGAGCGACAAACTCCAGGCAGCTACTGGCTGTAGTACGGAAACTACTGCTTTGGAGCAGCTACAATCTGTTGTCTCTCAGAGTAACACATGTACCAGGCCGGCTAACACCTAGGTACTTATAGGATGACACTCTTTCAATTGAGTCTCCCTGTAAGGTGTGAATGTTAACAGAATCTAAAATCTGGGAGCGAGCTCTGGAAAAGATCATAAATTTGGTTTTCTTAGCGTTGAGAACCAACTTTAGACCATATAGTAAATTCTGCAGCTGTTTAATTTCTTATCCACCTAATTTTTCTGGTTTTCTGCTCGAAATGACATGCCCACAGTGAATATAGAATATCTCCACAATCACAAGGGCCTTCATAATGATATTGTTATCAAATTAAAGCTAACACCTGTGGGGTGGCTGTAGAAGTGTCAGAATCAAAATCTATGTTACTGTGTCAGAGCAAATAGAGCTAGAACATTATAAAACATCTCAAATTCAGTCTCCGCCTAAAAAAACAACAGCTTTTACAGTGAATATCACCTTGGAAACCTGATAACGAAGCCCAAATCATCTAGGAATCAGTACTCCAGGGTCTTATTAGTACTTGTGCCAAAGTCGATGCTAGTAATGTGAGCAAATGCAACTTTGTACCTGTTTTAGTACAGGTATGTTTAGGCGGACACCTATATGTTTAGGCCATTTGGAGATATTTTGGCACCATCTTTGACCTTTGACCTTTCTCATGTATCAGATTTTATTTTTTATTTTTTGGGGGGGGGGATTTTTTGGGGGTTGGCCGACCAATGGTATGGAAATTCGGCGTTGAAACCGGACATGACACATTCTCCAGTTGGAGAAAACTGGATGTGACTTAGGCCGTGTTTACCGTCTCGGGAAAAAAATGGGGGCATCGTATAGCATGCAAAATTGTGAAAAAAAATTGATATCGATGAAGAGAATTGATCGAGGTAAACTCTTTATATCACTTCGGATCCCCATCGGGGTCCGTTGGCTCCTATGAGGTTAAAGGTAGTCTGGAGCTCATCTACAGCCTCACTCAAGGAAGAGACAACTGAATAAACTATTGCTGTCAGCATAAAGATGCATTTTAGCTGTAGGCATGTCCTTACCAAAGTTATTTATAAAGATAGTAAACAAGACAGGTACTAGAATTGAGCCTTGGGGTACTCCCTTAGAGATGCCCATGCAGCTTGACTTGTGACCGTCTGTATACACACTGGGTTCTATCTGCAAGGTAGTTCCATTCTATAGCTCTGTCACCCATGAACCATTCTATAGCTCTGTCACCCATGAACCATTCTATAGCTATGTCACCCATGTCAACATCAAACATAGTGTACTTCCATTGGTGTATATGCAAAACTACAGTATACATCTTAAACTATAGTTTGGATGGGATATCAAACAAGACATTTAAAATGGAAAATCATTGATTCGTTAAGCATATCTCTACATTACCCATTTGTTATGGACTCTGCAGTCAGCCATCTCAAGTCGATGACAAAATGGTATTACATAAAAAAATAAAACCCACTTTCCCCAACGGCTCATGTGGTCAGTCACAGCGTTCACACCAACCTTCCCCCTGGTGACTTTTCGTCATCACCATGGTGTGGAATGTGAAATGTGATAATGTACTGTCTAAACTGCACTCTATACCCATCTAGTCTAGCTATTCATGACACATTGCCTAACATGTATTAAATGGTGTGTACACTGTACATGTTTAGATGCCAATAGTGCTATGGCTGTCCAAAAAGCTAATAACATTTAGAAAGGCGATGACTTATGACGATGACAGTATTTAAACTCAGCTCTGTAAGGTGTACTGCCAAAAGTCACACACACCTCCAATGAAAAAGTTTGACTCTTGTTAAAAGAAAGTCAGTCTGTAAGCAAAAGCAATACAATTTACTAAATAAAGAAACAAGCTAATCCCATCCAGTTGACCACATATCCCCCAATACAATCGTAAATAACACCTCTCATTTCTTTCTCACAAAATACCTTGGAAACATTTAAAAAGAGCCCACCAACTCTGTAAATCTCAGGAGGAGGTTTTTGGAGACCATTTTGGCAGTATTGAGTGTGGTCGGTTGAAGCCTACTTTGGTGTTGTGGAGCCTGGCTTCGACATCTGGGCCCTCCCTCACTTAAAAATGTACAATGCATGGGGCAACAACTATTCAAAAATGCTGTTTTATGTTGAAAGCTTTACACAGACTCAAGCCAACAGCCTTTCCTCTCCAGCAACAGTAAAACCAGTTACTGTGATGAGATCACCTGAAAAACAATCAATAACTTGAGTGAGGACAAGATTTGCTATCATTGTAATGCATTGATAAATGGCCTGCCTCTCAATAACCAAAGTGAAATCACCCATGAAAGAAAATGGTGACCACAGCAATCATTTACAAGAGGCTCTTTACTTTGGCCCTCATATGTGAAATTACATAATATATTCTAATTTAGGTAGGATTACTGTGTAGTAACGTCAGTGAGATGGCCCATGAATCTTTCATATCCTGGGCATACCGCTGGCATTGTGGATTACAGGTCATAACTCAGCAACTAAGAGCAGTAAAACATAGCAGACGAAAGCACCAAACACACATGTGCATGCACTTCTCTGTAAAAGATATGTATTTCATTGCCAATGAAATTGGGAGAAACAACTAATCAACATCCATTCACTTTTAGACACTGATGTTTGATTTGAATAGGTGTGAGTTAACTAGTGGAAAATAAGTTAGAAAAAGGTGTTGAAAATTGTTATTCTGGAAATATATTGTATAATGCCATTGCTTTTTGTATAATATAACTTAGAAATGCCTGATGAGCTTGGTTCAAAATTTCGTTGTTTGGTACCTGTACTGTAGCAATGACAATAAAGTCCATTCATTCATTCATTCAACTGTCTTACCCCATCAGTACAGTAGTAAAGAGTATATCTCTATACAGTACTGTATATAATGCTCTAACGTAATCTCCCACAGTTCTGGGCCGATTGGCGTGGTTTTGGACTCAAGCGAATTGGGCTGCATGTGGGACCACAGCATTGCATTGAGTTTAAGCAATCAAAAAATGATAAGTGGCATATTAAACTAAAGATAGCAGTTAAACTTCATCGACCATCTCTTTTACTTAACTACGGGATGAGACTGAAGCAGAAACAACTGATATTATTTGCTCATATGAGAGTAATTTGCTTATCAAACTGTGATTTCATAGACCTAACTGTGAGGGCTATACATGTGCTAACTAACCGGAGCCAAAAACAATAGGAGAGATGGATGAATAGAGAAAGAGGGTGATAGCGACACAGAGATCGAGGGAGGGGATACTGGGAACACAATGTGGTTGAAACGTGGTGTGCCAAACATGCTGTAGATGCAATTGCCATGATGTTATTTGGAAAGCAAAGCAACAACCTTTGAAGCCATGATGACACAGGACCTGCAGAACCCCAGAATGATCTCTAACTCAATATGTCCCCTGAGTCTCCACTCTTCACATTTGGTTTGCTGTACGACACAATAAAGAATCGGATCGTCTGTCCACATCAAAACCGTAGCTGTGATGCTGCAGCCTGCTGTGTGTGTTGCCTCTGGTAGTGTAAAGCATGGCAGTAATTAAAACCAAAGGCTCGGAGGACGGAGCTGCCAAGCCTCAGCCTGGCCAAGCTTCTACGTCTGTGAGCTCAGCAACCCAGGCTGCACTTTGTTTTTCACTGTCTGCACCACCAGAACAAACAGAGAAAGTTATGGGTGAGAAAGCTGTGGGCGTCAACATCATTAAGATATTCAGCCACTGAGATGCGGCTATAACCTATAATTATGTGCAGTATATTACAGTGTCTTGTGTGGTAGTACATTTTTATGTTGATCTTCACTGCAAGAGAAACGAGCTGTAGCCCATCATTTACGGAGACATTTAATTTGGCAAGGATAATTAAGATCTATGATATAATTGATTTGACGATTGAGAAATGTGCGGTAAACCAATCTTCTCTTCCTGATAATGACTATCCCGTGATACTGCTACAGTATGTGCGTGATGACCAAGTCCATGTGTTTTATGTGTGTTCATTAAGCACGAGTGAGGGAATCAACACATGGCTTCTATTGCACTAATAATATGGGAAGAGTGCTCCAAACAGCTCTCACAGTGGAATTCAGGACCCCAAACCACTGCTCTGTTTTGTCTTATCCAGAGGTAATGGAGGGGTCAGCTACATGTATGTGTCTCCATGTACAGAAGAGCTGTAAACACCATACTGTATGTATGGCACAGATCCAAGAGAAGACTTAGAAAGGGCAGACTAATGTTGTTGCTATGGAATGTCATTAACTTTCTCTTCCAGTACTAAAAATGGAATGACAACAGTATCCAAAACTATCTGACATGAGATCATGACATGGTGTCACAGCAGGCATTAATGCTATGAATAGGCAAGAAGATTAGAGCTAAGATAAATCATGTTATAAAAGCTATCTGCTTCACATTATTACGGTTCTATGTTCTCAGAATGTTGTTTTTCATGTTGTGGTGTGTTGAAGAGTGTGCTCCATGGCTTGAAACAGATGCAAGGTGTGTGTTCTGGCCCAACGACAGAAGGAATGAGAGGGAGAGTCTTTTTCATTCCTCTTGTTCAGTCCTGGTTGCCTAGTGCTTCATTTGTCATCCCAACACCTCCCTAAGAAATTCCACACACAGAACTTGTTACTGCTGTGATCTGCATCAGAGGAGGATATTGATGGATTGCTGATTCTCTAATTAGCCTCCCCCAGGCCCAGCAGAGAAAGCAGGTGTTCTTGTTATTCTGTTATGACTGCCCTGATTTTCTTTTATCTTAAAATGTATCTGGAGTGGAGGGCACAACTCTCCAGGTGTCTGTAGAGACTTCTGTCACCTGTGAACCTGGGGGAATACCCACCCTGGTCCAACAGAGGATAAGCCTCATTGACACAGCCTAATGGAATGGAGTCCCCCTGGGATGCAATGTCTGGCATACCAGTATACTACTGTATATGCCACAGTGATTAACTCACATTTTCACACTGTGCAGTCTAGCAACCTTTGACAAGGAAGAAAAATGGACTCATGGAAATGAGGAAAATTGGCCTCAGTTTGTTGCCCCAAATGTTCATACTCGCCCCAGATATGCCACAATTTAGAAGAATAGAAGAGAAGTTTTCTCTCCTGGAAAGAATGTTTATTTTGGAGAGAACAGGTGAATCAAACTTGGACTGCAAGAGAAACTGAAATCTATTTAGTTTCCATCCCCAATCCTCCAAATGGCCCATTATTCAATTGTAAATGTCAAGAGAGCATTCTCATTTACCATGTGTCAGGCTAATGGCAGACTGCATGGACAACATGGCCTCTGGATCACAGAGCAACATACCAGACAGACAGCCTCCAAACTCGAAACTCCAACTATCCAACTTTAGTAACCTTGCAAGGACTAGGAAGAATGTGTGTGTGTGTCTGTATGTGTGTGTGTGGGGCGGTGGGGTTTATTATGTCAAACTAGTGAGAGCTTAAGTAGTCTGAAAACAACGAACACTAACTAGCCAACCTTCCGGCGAACAGGGCGCTAATATTCCTCATATGAGGAGGAAAAAAAACCAGCAAGACAAGTACTATTGAATTTGTTTGCAATGTACTTGTATAGCTCTGTTGTAAAAACCAGTGAAAGCCATGTAAAATCATTGTGTTGTGCTGTATTGTGTCAAGCAGCCAGGACATGCACGCCGATTGCCTATCCCTGTTTAGTAGGAGTTTAAGAAATACATAGATATCCCATATAATAGCTAGTATTAGTCCAAGTGAGAAAATGCTGAAAATTGCTGAACTTCGAGACACAAAAGAGTGTCCCTGTCTGTGAAGTCGGAACATCAGACCCCCCAAAACCCTCTGGAACCACGGAGCCCACTCTCCGTCATGACACTCGCCCACTGATGTTTTGTTGGTCATGTTTTCATTGCTGTGGTTTCATGTGCTCTTAATCAACATTGTTACGACTGCAATCCTCTGCTATGATGGAATCATCCCAACAAACTGCATTATTAATTGACACGGTGTGTGTGTGTGTGTGTGTGTGTGTGTGTGTGTGTGTGTGTGTGTGTGTGTGTGTGTGTGTGTGTGTGTGTGTGTGTGTGTGTGTGTGTGTGTACACCCAATGTACTTTTCTGTGAAAACAACACTGGTTTGATAAATGAATCAGCCATGATTATTATTTCAGCTGAGCCTGTGACTCTTTGGGAGGCAGTGTTACAGTAAAACACCAGGGTTGGTTCATATTATTCACTGCCATGGATGAGGGAGGCCATGGATGAGGGAGAGGGAGCTCACCTTAGGCACTCCATGCTGGCTGTTATCTGAATCATCCACAGAGCATGCCCTGTAAAGACTGACCTGTCGACCTGTGTGTTACCTTAAGCGGTAAGAGGGCGAGCCCCACACATGTCCAGGTGGGTTTTATGGCTTGTGGCGAGAAGCCCCTCTGGTGATGTACTGCAGGTGACCTGGCCTGTCCAGAGGAATTCTACTGTGTTTGTTTGTGATTAGACAAGGCTGTCTGCGCTCCATGGCTTTAAACCCCTCTCTGTGCTCCTCTCATTCTACAGATTATTTTTCAACACTTGTCATCCTACTAAAGGGAAACATTTACAAGCACACACAACATTGTCCAACCGTTCTGTATGAACAAGGGTCTCTGTCAGCTGGGTGGTAATAGGTACTGATTGATTGTTCTAAAGGAGCTAGTAAGCCGATCTTGACATGGAACAGAGTTGTTTGAAAGAAAGATGCAGAGACCAGATAATGTTTGGTTAAGGTGTTATGCCTCCATTACTGAAGGTCTTGACAAAACCAGCACCAATCCTAGTATACAACCATCTCAATGCCATCCCTATGACCTGAGTTGGGACAAAAAATACACATTTAATTTGCACCAAATATTTGGCAACTAATTTACTTGCAATCTTAAAAGGTGAAGAAAGACTTCAAGACTTTTGACACTCATAGACACTCTCTTCAGTTTAGCATGTGTTGAAACATTTGAGCCTCTACAGCAGCCTCAACAGCCCAGATCCTCAAGGACCACTGTGTACTGTATCATTCCTGCCTTTTGAGTAGAAAC
The DNA here is from genome assembly GCF_963989245.1 of Nansenia antarctica. NCBI lineage: Eukaryota > Metazoa > Chordata > Actinopteri > Argentiniformes > Microstomatidae > Nansenia > Nansenia antarctica. Next base: position 14,302,147 of record NC_137689.1, read on the forward strand.
CGAACTATTATATACCTGGGTAACAAAGTGTGTGAAATCTGTGGCCAATCACTGACACTAATTGATCAATTACATTAAAAGCCTGGAAGAAATGAAAACCAGCAGGAAGACTGCGGCCCTGGAGGACAGTTGTTCACTCTTCCACCGCAGTAGGCCAGCACGTGACACAGGTTAAAATCCCTCAACAGCGGAGTGATGTGGTGTGGTATGGTAAATGAATACAGTACATGCCTGTTTAGCCATGGTTAATCCACTGACAGAAATAACGCGAGCAATGGAAAACATGCCGGCTTGCGGCGGTGTGCCCTGACCCAGATCCCTTTCCCATGCACATCCTGTGGGGCGCGAAGGCTGCCATAGTCACAGCCGCGGGTGAGAAGTGAGGACACATAACCAGGTGTTGACTGAGCTCTGTGGGGAGCTTACTTAAGACAGAAAAAAACCACAAGTCTCTCTCACCCTCCCCCTGACCTCAACATCACTGACAAGACACCTTATCCTACTGGAAACACCTCAAAATAAAGGTGTGTGTGTGTGTGTGTGTGTGTGTGTGTGTGTGTGTGTGTGTGTGTGTGTGTGTGTGTGTGTGTGTGTGTGTGTGTAACATGTTTCACTCAATGAACAAATGAAATGCAGCTAACAATACCCTTGAGAGGTAGTTTCCACACTACTTAATTGACTAGAACAACATTACAGGTGATGGTATGAGCTATAAGGTTAAGGTGATGAGGGCATGATACAGTAACTTCTCTATACAATGTTGTTATTAATATTAGTCCTCAGGTGTTGCTTGTACAGAACATTTACAAATGAAATGCTCTCTTTGATGGAGAGGCTCTTTGTCCTTTACACAACTGACAGAGCCAGAGGTCAGTATGGAGTTACATCATTTCCTGTGTAGAAAACAAGTAAATTAATTAAAGTGTTTTGAAAGCTATTAAGAGAAACAGATTGGTTCATTGGTATTAACACTTAGTCTTGGGTGTTTAGCTTGTGTTTACATTGTTCTGTTGCAATGCTGCACACAACAGAGCTGTCTCGTAAAATATATTTGTTTTCATCTGTTTATGACTAACCTAAAACACACAAGTGATGCCAAACTTATAAAATATCCACTTGGGCAGTTTTTCGACATTGTTTTTACCCTTCAGCCTAATAGCTTAATAGAGCGCTGGAGGAAGAGCATAACATCTTGTGGTCTGCAATAGCTATTAAACAAGTAGAGGATTGCCCGTTAAAAGGGCTGACATGAAACGAAGTCTATGTTGTGTGTTGTTGTGTTTGAGAGGACATGCTGAATACTTTAGTATCCAAGGCACTTTAGAACAACCCGTATTATGAATGAGGACATTCAAACTCAAAACCCTTGTTACCTCATGATCTTTCTGTACTTAGCCAACTCTGCCTCAACCAAAAGCAGCTTCATCAAATATACAGTAAAAGTGCTGTGCTCTCAGCGTACCTGTTGCCAATGAGACGTAATAGAGATGACAGCAGTTGAAATTGAATGACGTAAAGGTTTAAAATAGGCACACTAGGAACATGGAATAGTGTGGATACATCTGTATTTGTTCGTGCTCAATTAAATGTGGCGTTTTACTACTGATTCAGGAAAGTCAGGAAATTAATGGTGTTTTTCAACTCCCTCTGATCACAGATGTACAGACCACTCTGTTCTGGCATGCTCCACAGCATGTAGATGCCAAAAGACAGTAAATCATCTAAATTTCGGGTACAGTATTGCTAAGGGCAGAATGAGCTTTTAGAAACAGATGAGGAATAGAACCATCAAAGGTAGAACATAACAAAATGTAGGATCTAACTTTGATCTTGATTAAACAGACAGACCACTTTTTGACGGATGTATTTTGGCAACAGTTACTCATCTATAATATAACTTATGTCCTCCTTTGTTAGGTGCACTCTTTGGAGTGAATACCTCTCTTTGTTTTCCCAGGGCATACAGGGCAATCATGACAGATTTATCACTTTGTTCCTCCAATTCTGTCTCTGTGTGTGCTTTAAGAAGAAGTCACTGTAGTGTTTTTCATGGAATTAAGCCACCATACTGTAACACCCAAACTTTCAAGTTACAATGTATTACCTATTGTATTTTGTTGGCCAAAACCCTCCATCCTATACTATAAGACTGCAACTGTACTGTAGTTTTAAAATTGTATTCTCTGTGATCCTCAGTGTGTGTGTTTGTGTATGAGAGAGTGTGTGTGTGTGGGGGCAGCAGATTTCTGTCAGACAAGCAGACTGGACAGGTTGACCTTAGAGCAGACTCCACTCCAAAGTGCTCAGTGTCTCAGAGTTAACTGTGGTGTCTGCAGTGTGACAAATGGCAGTGCTGTGTTGTCCCACATACTTTCTGTACTTCCCTAATAAAGATACAGTGTTGGATACATACATAAAGCAGTCTAAGACTTTACCACATGTCACATTGACACATGACACACATCGTGTGACAATTGACAATTGATCATTTAAAAGGTCACACTTGTTTAACCAAAAGCTATTGGAAGTATTTAATGACAAAGTCAACCCAATGGAATATCAAGTTTCCTCTGCTGGGTTTATTCCACCCATTTAGGAGAACATACCTCCCCTCATGTCAAACAAGTATAACCTTTGTTCCCAACTGCATGCGCTCAACGCCACCTGGCATCCATAACAAACGGTTGGTCCCAAGACTGATCCCTAATGAATTGGGTATCAATGCCCAGCAGGACTGGCCCAACTCATAAACCACAGGGGGGAGGCAAAGAGAAGGATTTTTACTGCAAACACCTGTCCTGTATAGCAGAGCATATACACTAAAGTAACACAATTAACCTCTTAAATGTAATTATTGCTGAATCCATGAGGCCTTTTAATGCACTTCTTATTGTAGCTATTATCCACACCTCCCATTAGCTCAACTTAAATAGAGCCCTGAGACTCCTTCAGTACACACAATGCAAGATTGGACCTTACGGATTGTACATAGAACATACCTGAACGATGAATTTTAATTGTAACGATGTGTAAGAGAGTAAATAGTAAGGACTTAGCCAGAGGGGAGGAGGGGGGGGGGGGGGGGGGGTGAGTAGGTTTAGTGATCGGAATTCTCTTTCCTAACAGACTTTAGTTTGATGGAGGTGAAAAAACCTCTAGTATGACTGACATGCCAGAAAAGTCTGTTTTTACTGGGAGACAGCCATATCCATTTACTCCCACCTCAGCTCTCACATGACGTCAATGTTGTGGTCAATCCCATTTCACTTAACACCAGGTAGTAGAGCTCACAAAAACAAAGGCCATCAATTGGCTACTAAACGTTTGACAGCATCTGGATGCGATCAGAACAATGAGTCATTAAACATACATCTAGTCATTCAGAATGTACTGTAGTCAGAGGATGATCTTACAGCTAAATCATGTTTAGCTTTGTTTATCATTGACATCACCCTAGGTTTCCTTAGCAACCACCATATGATTGTTCAGCTCCATGTCAAACCATTAACTCCTCTTATCTGTTTGTGTCATTCACTCATGCACACACCATGACAGGTGCTGTATAAGCTCACTCTTTTTTTAAGACCATACATACAGTGGATATGTTGAGTCCCTTTAAACACAATTATTATACCCATTACATGCTTTCATACTGATTGAAATAGCCTAGATCTATGTGTTTTTGAGACATAGGCTCTTACAGACATTTAGCCATGCAAGAATGTGCAAAGTGAACTGTATGATTTGTGTGAAGATGTGTCATAGTAAGTGAATAAACTATGGGTATTTTCAATGACATGTTGTTCCCTTTGAAGTTGATCTACTTTTTCAAGTGTTTACAGAAACTAGTGTCATCGTTTCCAGGCATAAGGTCTACGTGTGAAAGTCAGAGGTTTGAAAAACACAGAGCTTTTGGCTGAGATGTTGAATCTGATGTGGAATTACTCAATCAGCATGTCATGTTTACGGGTTGAAAGACCAACTCAACGCTGCGCTGCTCACATCACAGGGACCCAGAGGGCTGATTCACAGCCGCACTGCAGTGAAGTCACCCTCACATCACAGCAACCCCACGACTGCCTGCCTCACGTTTCCATGGCTTGGCAGCGAAACAGCCATCAAAACAGGAAAACCGCACTTGCTCTCTGGGGATCGAGTCTCAGAAAAAATCCCCTATCCGTAGTAATCCTACCTATACCACTGGGGAGCAAGGAAAACATCGGCCGGTGAAACAAAGTTCTGGGTGTGATTGGCAACACAAAGGATTGGAAGTGAACCATCAGAGCTGCGGCCACCGGCAACACATTTGGAATCAGTAAAGTGTCTGGATGTGTTGTTCAGTCCTGACATCTGTAATCTGGGAGACTGTTCCCCTGACAGCACTACGTGGCCCAGCATAATTTTGGCAGACTCAGCACAGAGAATGCACTATAAGACAAAAGATGAAACGTCAACTTTGAGGAGAGGAGATCAGATAAACTGTTGAGCAAGCACTTTAGTTTTCAGCAACATACTTTGAAACTTAATTCGGTGTAATAAATTAAAGACTTCTCAAGAGTTGGACAATATCTTTACCTCACAATGCACAAGTGCAAAACACCAGAACATTCATTGTTCTTTTTATTATTATTATTATTATTATTATTTATTATTATTATTGATTTGATAATAGAAATCACTTATTCATTGGAGACACAGAGTAATAAGGTAAAGAAGACTTGCCAAGCTCAGGATACAGTCCATTGACTGACTGAATAAGGGATAATGATAGTTGAGAGTAGAACCAACCTGCTCACCCCGAGATATGGACACATGTTCCGGTTTGGTCATACCACAGAAAACTACCAATGTTTACGTACGTATACTTTACGTATACTTTACGTATACCACCATCGGCCATGAGGGGAACTGCCAACAGATGACACGGAGATGAGGACGTGCATTAGGTACACCGGACGTCGCTGGTTTGAATCGTGATTGGGACAGTACTTTTTGTTGGTGCTAATTCTTGCTAATTGTTGTTGGTTATGCTACTATTTGGTAAAGCCTTCCCTGACAACTTACCCTAACCTTAACCACTCAAAGTAAATGCCTAATACTGCGTAAAATGCCATTCAAGTCATAATTCACGTGGTCAAGCATACGTAAACATAGGCATGAGGCATGAACAATCTGAACATTCTTACGTATGGGCTTTGAGATCAAGTTGCGAGAGCAGATCGGACAAAACTGGCATGTTTCAGATGATAGGTACCATTAGCTCTGTTTTGATCTTGTGGGCCTCTGCTAAGTGCAGTGCTTCAACTGAAAGAGCTGACAGCCCTGAAGCACATAGTTTGGGAGGTGTCATTAGTGATGGACGTTCTAACTTGGTCAAAATATAAACTAACCAAAACCACAAAGTCAATATCCTTCACTTGTTTTAAATGCAACTTGTAACTTGCACTGCAAGTATATGAACATCACTCTCTTCTTGACTTGTCTATTGGACTTTGTGTTCTTAAAAGCCGTAGACACAAACAGTTTAAGACCATTAGCCTGTTAGTTTAGGGATTTATAAGTTGTATATATCCTTCAAGGGTATAGGCAGTTTAAATAATTCATTAGCGATGAGGAAACATTAAGATTATAAAATGATTATACATATTTTCCACATAAATAATAATAATAACAATAATTACCATATAAATTATATGGTAATTATTATTATTATTATTTATGTGGAAAAATAAGTATTACCGTATATAATATAATATTATACGGTATTTTTAAAATAATAATTAAAAAAGGTTACAACATGAATACTGTGCATTGTCACAGCGATGGAAGGAGGACATGTTGAGCCTGGTCTGACTCCTGACACACTACTGAACCCAAAAGCAGGACCTCATGTATACCTGGACATGTGGTAAACGTGATGAGCATGCAGGAAACATGCTCTTGTTTGAGCCTCTCAACATCCCTGATCATGTGGTAAACATCACAAGGTCACTATAACTCATCCACTGTGAGGCCCATCCATAAAGGGAATGTGACACTTGGGACGGTCAAGTACCTTCTAAAGACATCCTGTAAATAATGACTGACCTTTCATCAAAGGCAGACACTTTGCTTACATTTGTCTTTGGAGCATTATGTAATTTACTTTAAAAATGTCCCTTTTCAGGTGTAGTGTAATTCTAGTCATCAACAACAATGCATGGCCAGATGAGAGGCTGAAGAGAGAAACCATGTCCTATCTGAGGATGTGGAAGCATGGGAACCTTAATGTAATAATAATTATTTAAATTGCCAAATGATATATGATCCTTGAATATAATATTTATATTTTTCCCTTGTTTTTGGCCCTAGGTTATAGGGTCAGTCTATTTTCGTTTAACATTATCTCCAGGGACAAGCCCCTAAAATTCTTTCCACAAAAGCCCCCAGAGATAACCACATTTCCCATAAAGAGAGATATCATTTTGAATCACATTTAGGAAAGATATAAGAACAGAGAATGTGTGTGAAAACAACCAATACTGTGTCAAAAGAACTAATACACCATACAACAAATGATATGGGAGAGTTGTTTACACACAAGCTAGTGAACAGAGGAAAATCACATAACAAGTCAGGACCTGCAACAGTAACCAGGAGATGGTTAGAGGCACTCACATTGATTGAAAATGAAAAATGCAGCAGTTGGGACAGAGAATGTTTTCATTTGGGATAAACTCTTGGCCTGTTAAAAAGGAATGCAATGTGTGTAGTTGATAATTGATACTAATGAATAAACAGGTTTGTTCAAAATGAATCGGATTGGTCACTTTTCTGTTAATAAAATAGCCGCTTGTAAAAGTGATATTAAAGGTCCTGTTCCACCCTGGTCGGTCATCTTTTTCTCTCCCTCCTGCAGCTCTACTGGGTGCTGAGTTTGCCAGCCATAAATCCCTCCCCCAGAACTTGTTAAATCAAACCCACAGCGAGTCAATCGGGAGTTCCCTGTGTAAAAATCCTGGTCCTGTCTGAGAGTATGCTACACTGTGCTGATGTGTATAATGTTTACCCCAGTCTCCATGGACATAGGGCACATTACCTTGAAGCAGAGACAAGAGTTGTGGTCCTGGATAAAGAGACACATCCCTCTTAGCAATCACAATACCACTAATCAGATGTATGTGCATTTTCAATGATATAAAGGAATGATATAAAGGAATGATGATCAGACAGTGATACGTTTTTACTGTACATTCCAGGGGTGGGTGGTCTAGTGGATAGTGAGTGGATAGTGAGTTGGACTTGGGATCGGAAGGTTGTGAGTTCAAATCCCGCCTGAAGCCACACCACTACTAGTGTGCCCTTGGGTAAGGCACTTAGCCCTCAGTTACTCCAGGGGGAATGTCCCTGTAATTCGTAATTGTAAGTCGCTTTGGATAAAAGCGTCTGCTAAATGGCAAAATTAAATTATAATTAATTATACTCACCTGGTGAGTAAGTAAACTGTCTCTGTAAATCTGTATCTACAGTATCATCATAACAGGTATAGCTACATCAACCTACAGTAGGAGTCTAGAAAGAGAAAAATCCTTCATTTGGTTCAGCTCCATGTTTTAGCCATCCAGAGGGCACCTCTGTTCATCTGCATTAGTCTCACAGGGTCTGAAGTTTCACATGATCGGAGTTCCCCTTACTCTATCTATAATCACAAACAGACACCATGTCTGTGGCCCCTTACAAAGAGCAGACGTAACTCTACATGGCACGGCTGGCCATGGAAGACAGAGCAATCAGAGTTGATGGTACGAAAAAAATGCCCTGTTACCCCCTGAGGGAATAACTTGACATATTAAAGCTTGTGAGGCTTCCATAAAAATAGGGTTAGGGTAAAATGGCCTTATTTGGCTGACAACATCAGTTCATAACCGAGAGTTTACAGCACTGTAAAAACAACGACATGCGTACGTGTCTGTTTAAAACAGATAAAAAGCAGGTAAGATATGAAATTCAATGCTTATGGACCCTTACTATGTCTCTCACAATCTGACACCTCTGTCTACTGGTCTTTCTGTTGGACTCTGAGCTCTATTTTCAGCCGGTGCAGACCAAGTCCAAAAGCAGGCGTATTGGCAATCTGTGTATTTGAAAATACCACACTGCTGAAATGCGATCTGGCCTGCATTCAGGTGGGCGAAGTAGCTGTAATAGAGGCATGTTCATAACAATGGGCAGATCAAGTGCCATCAGGTGCACTGAAAAATTCTGGCCTTGAAAATAGTACTAATATTCCAGACACGCCCCATAGCGCCACCGCCAACACTCCTCGCCAGCGCTGTTAAAATATAGCCCTGTGTATGTGTGTGTGTGTGTGTGTGTGTGTGTGTGTGTGTGTGTGTGTGTGTGTGTGTGTGTGTGTAGCAGTTACGAAACAAAAGTTGCAGGGTTGACTGCTGCCTGAAACTTTACAGACATATTTTCTCCCAAAATATTGACACCCGAGGCAACATAAAAGTGTAATGGATGATCTACTGTACAAGCATCATGGTAAAAATACTTTAAAGATGCTTTTATAAGGATTTTGTGGAGAAAAGAGGGTGGAGAAAACAGACGTGGAGTCAAGCCCCAGGCCTTCCTTGTTCCTCTTTAACCATCCCACGTGGACCTCTCCTGAGATCCACACACGCCTCCCCACATCCAACACCTGGCATTCAGACACACTACACTTAAAGTTAATGAGGGAAGAGTTGTACCAATCAACACAGCTCACATGATTCATACTCTGGTCATACAGTATTCAGTCTATAAGCATGCTCGACATAATGCAAATTATATGAAGTCAATAACAATAGAACTGCTGTAAATTATACCATATTGGCTCTGATTATGAATCATGGTGGTGTGTGAATGAGTGCTACATACAGTACTATCTGCACTGCTCATTTCAGGGGGGAAGACCCCCACTCCAAATGTGCCCAGTTCGACCTGTCCACGCGTGCGTTCGCTGACAACCCCCAACTCCTCACCCAATATGTCACTGAAGTTGTTTTATGGCTTAAACTCTACCAGCGCAGTGTTTCACAACACAAGTACACTAAATCACTGCAGTTCAGAGGTGTTACATAACCCAGCAGGGGCCATGGAGGCCTAATGTGAGAAGACAGTGCTGTACAGGCATACTAACCAGGAACCGTGGGCCGGTGGGAGGGGGGGGGGGGGTTACTGACTAAGCGTGTGTGCATGCAGGTAGTTACGGGCTAAGCATCTGTGCATGCACATAGTTACTGGCTAAGCGTGTGTGCATGCAGGTAGTTAATGGCTAAGCATCTGTGCATGCACATAGTTACTGGCTAAGCGTTTGTGCATGCACGTATTGCAACAAGTACAAGTCGGCTCTGGGGCAGTTTGCTACTGTAATTCTTGTTGTTAATGTTAATGTGTTGCTAAACCTAACCTTAACCTTAACCCTAACCACTCGAAGTGAATTCCTAACCTAAACCTATCCCTAACCCATACCTTAACCACTCATAGTTAATGCCTAAGGCACCGGCCACAGAAAACTGATACAAATATATACATATGAAATCACTATCCAACTACAGAGTTAGATAAAAATAACATGGGTAACATCAGAAATGGCCGCCAGGTTTTGGAGCTTCACCTTCAGCCCTGAGCATATTCCCTCAAATGGACACTAAACTGATCCAGCGCCAGAACTCAGTATAAAAGTAGGTCAGAGCGATGTCTGGGCTGCTTGCTCACCAGGACTGATTAGTTGTTTTGGAACGAAGAGTCTAACTGTCCTGGAGCTCTGTGTCACTGAATTCTATCCTCCCATAATACCTATAGAATTACATCAAGCTAAGCATTTAAACTTGAGTAAGTTGCTGTGAAAATACTTTAGGGAGAGTAAGTTGCTGTGAAGACACAAGTGACTTTAGGGAGAGTAGGTTTTTTTCTCTTTAATGCTGTCTTCCGGGGATATTTACCAGCATCACTACGAACATGTTTTTTGGTCAGATATACTGCCATAGCCCTCTGCAGAGGTGGTGAAAGGCATTGATACATAACTTTTAGAGGAACAGACTAACATACCATTCCCGAAAATCTCTCTACATGGAGCCAGATGTTTGTGATTATAGTGGCATTGAGCACAAAGAATGAACATGGGTAGAAGCCAGGTCTCTGGCTCGTGAGCAGTGCACTGGAGGTGATGTCACCTCTCTCTCCCCCTGACTGAGTGTATGGGGTGTGCGCTTGAAACTGAGATCCGAGGAGTTGCTCCACATCGCTGCTCACTCAGCCTGCAGGCCATGCGTGACCTAGGGAGTGTGTTATGCCAGAGAGAGAAATTGAACTGGGTGAAATGCATACAAAACACTATGTGGTACCACTTAGCTAGCTATTAATAGAGATATGACATGTTGAGCTGTAGTTGTGAGAGAGAAATATAATCTTAAATCAAAGCAGAATAGAGGGGCCCTCTTGTAGAACCTCACACATGGCAATGTGGACTCACTCTAATCATAACTGTCAGCTTGTCCATCTGTACTGTACATACACAATAGAATGGATATGAACACACACACACACACACACACACACACACAAGCAAGGGTGCAAGTTAATTGCTAGCATTGAAGGAGACAATTGGCAGTTCAGCTTGTGTTTGGCCATGAGAATGCTGATCAAACTGGGTCAGTTATAATGAAGCGAACAAGCCAAACATATTTTTTTTAAATTTCACTCAGATTTCAAGGCCTGTGGGTCATTGTTCCCACAGCCGTCCACACGGGTTTGGCAGAGGTGTCATAAATTACAACTTAGTGTTTGTTATGGTCTTCATGGGGCCTCAAATACACCCTGTTCCTTCCTCTTTCTCAGGGGCCCTTTTTCACTTGTGCTCGGGGCGCAAAGTGTGTGTAACACTTCACATGATCCTCATGGCCTGAGCTGTTTATCAACGCTATAGTTGACATCAGCAGAGTGTTTAAACAAACACACATTATTTAATCAAGAGAGGTCAGAGTAAGTGGTCACATGTGTAAGGGTATTAAGGGTATTAAGACGATAAGAGGAAAAGGTTGACAAACCATGGTGGTTTATTTGTACCATGTGTCAGAAAGTGATATGCTTACCATCGCTTTGCACGTTGACACCATCAGCAGCCGCAAAGTTAAATAGCTGAGCAATGAAGGCTACTGCTTTGCACACACACAATGGTATAGGGTTGAAATGCACTGTTCATTTGATCAAAATAGTCATTTGTTTCCATAGTAATATATAATATTATAACATTATATGAAACAAGCTGTGGTCAGCTCTAAACATGGCCAAAATGAACACTTTTAAATTAAAGACAGTTGTAATAAAAGTATGCTGGCATTAGTCAGGAGAGATCAATATTTACTGCTCATAGCTTATATGGCTTCACAGACTTTCTTACAGTATACTGTACACATCTAAACACTTTCCAGACTTGTTGAATCTAGTTCAATGCATTTGCTTTCTATCACATCTCACTCCATTTAATTTGTTGTTGCATCCATTTAACAGAGAGCACTGTGTACATTCTCTGGAGGGGAGGGTTGGAAAACATCTAATCAAGGATTTAAGGTATTATGTACTGTTTAGACTCTGCAAGTCATAAATATTGTTTTGCATTTCCCAATGGAAATGTTAAATAGGCATAATATGATGATATTAAATGTGATGAACCCTCAAAAACAACAGCTGAGACCAAAGCCTGGTGCACTAAATTATCTCTAAACAAGCTAAATCCTGTGTATTGGGAAGAATTCAACTATAATCTTACTCCAAACAGCCAAACTGGCTAAAGCCCAGCTTATAGTTGCATAAAAATAAATGTGAAAAAGGACCCCACACCTTTTATTACTCTGAAAGTAGATGGATGCTTAATCTAAGGCAAGAATGACGTTAATATTGACACAAATTATCTGCTTCTTGGATTATTTTTGCTCTTTGATGTACTGTACAAAGCAAATCATACAAGCTGAGAGAGAAACAAATGGTAACCATTTGATGTCATAAATGGGCTATTAAAACAAGGGGAGGTAAACAGCATGTTTAAAGTTCATACAATTAAAGTCAATTCCTGGAAGTGTCTCCTAATGACCTTTCATGTAAGCCAACAAACAAATATTGTGTCCTTAAATTTGACTAAGCCCTCTCAGCAGTGCCTCTAACAGATCTGGAACCTATAACATTTCTGGGGCAATGGCATGATCTTTACTACCCTGTGGAGAAGGAAACCATCAAAGGGATCAATGTAACGACAAAATCAGTTTCACCTGCAGTCTGGAGAGGCACTGAGGCAATCCGCTGATCTCACTCCATTCCGATCTTTCATTCCTCACTTTGGCATTGTAAACTACTCAACCTCACATTACCAGACTCGTGCTGGGAAACAGTGTACCGTGAGTCCATGGCCGCCAGGGGCCTATCAGGTGCTTTAAACCTGTAACAAGACACACTGCGCCACAAAGAAGTTGCCAGATTGGTTTCCTATGGGGAGGAAGGAGAAAGGAGGAAGGAGAGATGTTTGGGAAAAAAGTTACTGTACTTACAATCACAGTTATGGGCTGTGTATCATGTCTGCAAGTAGAATGGTTTATTCACAAAGTTGTTCCATTTGTTTTTAATGAATCACTTCCACAGGATGAAAACAGAACTAGTCTAAAGGGTAAAAATCCTGTTAGTCAGCCAAATTAAACAATGTTTCCTATCCCTGGATACCACCCCAGTGTCTTAGAAAAAGAGCAAAAGTAATAACAAGCTTCATTCTACATGTCATGTTGAGCTCCTCTGTGTTATTTTCGGCCCTGTCTAGAACATATCTGCAGATTTATGGCATGCCCCTCTCCAAAACAAACATTTTTTAGCAACAACACACTGGTGTTGTTGGCCATCTAACATGAACCTGGTGAGAGGGAGAGGAGTGATTAATTTGTGTGGCTCTACCTCCCTCTGTTCCCTCTCTTGCTCTGTTCCCTCTCTCCCTCTGTTCCCTCTCTCGCTCTGTTCCCTCTCTCGCTCTGTTCCCTCTCTCGCTCTGTTCCCTCTCTCCCTCTGTTCCCTCTCTCACTCTGTTCCCTCTCTCCCTCTGTTCCCTCTCTCGCTCTGTTCCCTCTCTCGCTCTGTTCCCTCTCTCCCTCTGTTCCCTCTCTCGCTCTGTTCCCTCTCTCCCTCTGTTCCCTCTCTCGCTCTGTTCCCTCTCTCCCTCTGTTCCCTCTCTCGCTCTGTTCCCTCTCTCGCTCTGTTCCCTCTCTCCCTCTGTTCCCTCTCTCGCTCTGTTCCCTCTCTCCCTCTGTTCCCTCTCTCCCTCTGTTCCCTCTCTCCCTCTGTTCCCTCTCTCGCTCTGTTCCCTCTCTCGCTCTGTTCCCTCTCTCGCTCTGTTCCCTCTCTCGCTCTGTTCCCTCTCTCGCTCTGTTCCCTCTCTCCCTCTGTTCCCTCTCTCGCTCTGTTCCCTCTCTCCCTCTGTTCCCTCTCTCGCTCTGTTCCCTCTCTCCCTCTGTTCCCTCTCTCGCTCTGTTCCCTCTCTCCCTCTGTTCCCTCTCTCCCTCTGTTCCCTCTCTCCCTCTGTTCCCTCTCTCCCTCTGTTCCCTCTCTCCCTCTGTTCCCTCTCTCGCTCTGTTCCCTCTCTCCCTCTGTTCCCTCTCTCCCTCTGTTCCCTCTCTCCCTCTGTTCCCTCTCTCCCTCTGTTCCCTCTCTCCCTCTGTTCCCTCTCTCGCTCTGTTCCCTCTCTCCCTCTGTTCCCTCTCTCCCTCTGTTCCCTCTCTCGCTCTGTTCCCTCTCTCCCTCTGTTCCCTCTCTCACTCTGTTCCCTCTCTCCCTCTGTTCCCTCTCTCCCTCTGTTCCCTCTCTCGCTCTGTTCCCTCTCTCCCTCTGTTCCCTCTCTCCCACTGTTCCCTCTCTCGCTCTGTTCCCTCTCTCCCTCTGTTCCCACTCTCGCTCTGTCTCGCACTCTCTGTCTGTCTCTCCAGGGCATTTCAGGGCTTTGTGGTCCTCTTGTGCTGAACCCTTCAATTGGTTTCTGGAAAGACTGTGCCTGGTGACAAGATGAGAATGGCTGTGGTTGTTGTAGTTTGAGTTTGGTTTAGTGAGGGGAGTATTCAATGAGGGGGATATTCAGCACCACTGGCACAAAACAGCAATCCATAAATGTCCACATGAAGCCAGTAGTCTCTTATTACACATATTGCATAATTCGGTCTTACAGTATTTTACTGCCATGTGGTTAAAGCATCCATGAACATGAAAATGTATCCCTCTGCCTCACACATTTACAGTACTGTACTCAAACACACACACACACACACACACACATACACACACACCAATCAGCATTCCTTGTGAAATTGGAAGTCAAATGTCTTACACTGGACAATGACTTTATTTTTTTGGGTCATTGACATTGATCAACTCAAACCACAGGCAATAAGTCGCTACTTTTAATGCCAATTACAGCGATTTCCCAGAGTCTCAAAGCCCCCACGTGGCCATCACATCTCATTCCACTCACTCTGGGCAACCTTACAATCAGGTCCCCACATGGAGCACAGGAAGGCTAAGGAAAGGTTGTAAAAACATTAAAGAAACATTCCCAATCTTGCGGATGAGTGAACGAGGGAGGCTCCATTAGCGTTGTGCACGCACAGTCCCAGCACGACAGGCCAATTGAGGGGTGTAATCCCCCTTGTGCGTGACTCTGAAAGGCATCAGAGGGATTAGCTGTTGTTATTACTCTGGTGATAGGGCCACTTGAGCAGTGAACACATCTTGCATCACCGAGTCTTTATGATGGGGTGCAAATTAGCACATACCTGTAGGCAAAGGGTTTTTCTTCCTGTGATGAACACCAACATGCTTGTTTTCGATTGTTGGTTAAATCACTGGCCCCTGTATGAGCCTGTTGCTTTTCACTTCCACAAGACAGCTAGGACACAATATTGGTCAAGATGTCAACCTGAGTCTGTGTGTTTGAGGGAAGTGTTGGTTTACTCGGTTGGTTTACATGGTTTACTTGGTTTTTACAAATAAGTGTAAGCTCAACAGTAATGTTACAGTTTTTACATTGTTCAACAGGTCATCTCTGGTGTTTCTGCATGAGGTTATCCATAGAAATGGTTCTATTCCAAGCCTTGGGGAGAAATATGACCGTCCTTTTGGTATTTTGTTACTTTCATCAGTCTCTTTTACAACCCACTGCCACTTGACTAAATTGCACAACATTTTGTCTGGTAAAGCAATTTAAATTTCGGAGATTTTATGAATATCCATGGCCTGAAGAATAGCAGGGAACAAAAGCAGGGAACAGTTTAACCATTGGCTTAGGTTTGTGCCTCAATTACCGGTCACAACTAAGTTACCGACAAGGCTATGATTCCACAGAGAGTGAAGACACTTCTCTAAGCCAAGAGAGAAACAGAGTACATCCAAGTACAGGTTGTATTACATGACAACTTGATACACACTGCAAATCGATGTAAGAACTCATATATTAAATGTGAGGATCTAATTTGTCACACAAGTGCCTTGGCAGTGACTCTCAAGATCATAAAATCACATTTACAACCAAATGTAACATCATTACGGCATTATGCAATGCTTGATACAGTATGAGGGTTTAGTCGAACCTAAATCTCAAATCATGAAGATCAAGTCTGTTGATCCATTAATTTCTACTTTTAATTTGCTTGTCTCTATAATACTCTGACACTTCACAGGTACAGGGGTTTTCAACGTTTTTGAAAAGATAGACATCAGACGAGCAGATAGACATCAGTTAGCAGACTGGAGGCAGCAGCTCAGCCAGTCAAATGGACTTGACTGGTTTCGTTGTGTGGTGGTGTGTTCTGATGGGGTTGTGTGGTGGTGTGTTCTGATGGGGTTGTGTGGTGGTGTGTTCTGATGGGGCAGCATCCATGACCGGCAAAAAGGGTGGAGTCACAGCACTCATCAAGCAGAAGGCCCCCAATGCAGTTGCCATTTGATGCTCTTTCACTCCCTGAGTACTGGCTGTAGTGTATGTGAGAATGGACTTTCTTATCCTGGCTAAGAGGGCTCTCATATCCCTTCTTCTATTTGCCACCACATACTGTACCTTTGCGAGTCAGGATTTTCAACATTAAAAGTCCTGAAAACAAGGCACAAAGCAAGTTTGCAAGTGGACAATGACATGCATATGGCACTCACAAACCTAAAACCCAGGTTTGACAAACTGTGTAGGAGCCACCAAGCCCACCCTTCCCACTAGTGAGGTACACACACACACACACACACACACACACACACACACACACACACACACACACGCACGCACACACACACACACACACACACACACACACACACACACACACACACACACACACACACACACACACACACACAGACACTAAATGTTTACAATAAGTAATTTGGTGAAATTAAATGAATAATAATTAAGAAAAGGAGTTGCCTACTAAAAGAAAGAACTGATATAACATTATAATAAATGAATATTGTAAAATACAAATATGAATGTTTGAATGAATAAAAATAAGAAACTGTATGTTTGATTTTATATTTGCCAGTGTAATGCATATGTTATTATTTTGTTTTTTTAAAGCCGTTTCACAATTGGGGGGGAGGCAGCCAGAGGCTATGGCTATTTGGGGGTCCTTGGCATGGTTACGTTTGGGAACCCCTGCAGTAGGATGTTGTTTATGTGTTAGACTTAAAGATTCAAATTATACAGTATACCTGTCAAAATGTGATACGTGTATTTCATCTCCTAAATAGGTACCATGAAGATTCTTGAGATTGAACACAATCATCTCAGCAAAACAGGAATGTCTTTTCACCATAGGTGTTAAAAGAAAGATGAAGTGGATGTGCATTCTAAGCATTCAGAGGTGCATGCATACTTAATCATCATGAAAACACATGACATAATCCATCAAGCAGCTTATTTTTTTCCCTCAGATTAATGGGAAACATAAAACCGACTGGGAGGCTTTGTGGAGCTATGTTCCTGAATTTTTCTTCATTTTTCAAGATTACCTCTTGTTTCTGGTATGCGTGTTTCAGTCTTAATAGGCCTTGTTTTCTAGGGGCCTTTTACTTGAGACCTTGCCTCCACTGGGATCAGCAAATATGGCGGGCATGCACCTTGGGAGCAATAGATTCACAATCAGCCATTTCATTCAAACTTTGGGGCCTTTAAGGTCTCAAAGAAACCTGAAATATTGTATGAAACCTACCATTATGTCAGGCCAGGTGTACCCTCTGCTCTTAATCTCACAGCCAACCAGAATATTTTTTTTTCTTTCTGTAACACATTATTATTATTATTTTACAGTCCTATGGCTCCTGGTATGTATTACAATATAATGACTATGTAACCATCTTGCCTGGTATTAAGTAACCGAGAAGACATAATTAAGTAATAATTATGGATTTACACTCTTACAGAAAAAGTTACGTAAAAGTTATTCATTTCTAGATAATTATGAGACTGTAAGAGAAACTGTTACTGTCATTGTATCACACTCCCTTGTGTATGAATTTAATTTGAACAACATTGTTTATTAAAAATGAAACAATAATCTTTTCTCCATTTATCACAATGTGATATGGTCTGGTGAAAAGGTCTGCATGTTGACAATTCTCAAGTCACGCAAAAGACCAAAAAGCTCCTTTTTAAAAAGGTTTTCAGTTTTCTTTCATATTTTGAAAGTTTAAGTGTTGAAAAGCCAGTTTTAGGATCACTAAATACTTACAATTTGTGAATTGGATTCACTGTATAGTATGCCGTCCTGCTTCGTAAGCTACTGGGTTAGTGATACATGGCTTATAAACGAAGATACGTTTTAGGAGGTGTTCAAAAGCAAGGACTGGGTGATCGTCTAATTATGTGTAGATATGTGTTTTTAGCATTTTGATGTTCTATCAGCATGTTGTGATGTGCTAAACATGCAGTTAGATGTTCATAGTGATGTTCTAGCTACCAAGATGATGGTAGCAAACACGTCTGTTTTGATTCAGAGTGATTTTCTCAGGTATTTGGTATGTTTGATAGGTGTACCAACATTAAAATAAGCATACTTTGCCCCACTTGGGGACTTTTTCACCAGACCCTGTCACAAATTAGAAACAAGGGGAATATTATGAGATAACATACACTAACTGATGCATATATCCAATCCTGCCATTTGAAATAACTGTAGTCTGCTGTGGTGGTATACCACATCCTTTACTCAGAAACTTCTGTGGGAGATTTTTGGCTCACCGTGGCTTTGATTTTTTGCCAAACCTCAGCGGGGCATGGAAAGGCTGATTAACGCATAAGACACATTAGCATAAGTAGCATAGCTACAGTAACCACGTCCTTTGCCTTTGTATGGGACAGTGACATTAATGACAGTGTTGCTTTGAGGAGAGAGTAATAACCCACCCTTTGTCCCTCTGAGTGGACCCACATATGAAGCGAAGACATGCTGGGCTGGTCCACATGGTCCACCGACTAGCTCTGCTGTTGTTGTTGTTATTGCTCCAATATCTCTGGTGGAGGTATGACTTCGCAACACCATGTCTGACTTTCATTAATCATCCACTAACAATCAAAATAATAAGCATGACCAGCGGTGTAGTCTCAATGATGGATCACAGGATGTTTACTCATTGGCATCCCAGTGTGGAGGTATGAGAGAATTCATGTTTTGCCCGTGTAGAAGGTGAACATAAGAGGCAGGGGAGGCGGTGCTGAACAGATGGTTCTCTTGTGAAACAGCTGATGAATGAGGGTGGCGGAGAACATTCCCTAGGGGGAGAGGGGTATAGCTGGTGACCTTCTATTTTCCATACCTCCTGTTTTATGTGATGAATGATGAAATTTGCCGAGGATAAATATCTAATCTTGAGAGGACGAGGGTCATGAGGGTAGTCTCTGGTCATACAGGTAACAGAGCATAGAGAACACATCACTGGTTTCCTTCTGAAAAGACACTGCCATTAAACATGGGGGCCAAAGGGTGTTGCTCATTAATCATCTATGGTTGGCAGTGCCAAGCCAAACAAGGCAGTCCAGTCCCCACAAGCCAGGGCACTAGGTTTGTCTCTACTACTAATGCTCTACTACACAGTTCCCTTCCCTCAGGCCAGCCTCACACCACCCACTTTGGGAATCTGACCTTCCTCACTTAATTTGACTGTACCACTGTACATCTCAGTACAGGATTAAACATGCCCACGTCCCAAGCCACTGACCACTGACCATTTCTCTGCCTGTTCTGTATGAAATGCTGATTTGCAGTGTAGAACCCCCAGTACCTGCTCTATGTCAGATGTGGATCATGGATGATAAATTAGCCATGGAGTGGCCCAGATGCTATGAGAACATAATTGCTGTGGTTTTCCTCTGCTACAAACACTTTGCTCCGTTATCCTTTAGAGTCCTCTCAAATGTAACGGGTTAGGGTTAGAGTTAGGCTTATACCACGCATAGACCAGCAACTCTTTGTTCTCTCCTGCATCCCTTCTTTCACACTTCAGAAAGGCAAGGACACGTGTGTGTGTGTGTGTGTGTGTGTGTGTGTGTGTGTGTGTGTGTGTGTGTGTGTGTGAATGTGTGTGTGAATGTGTGTGTGCATGTGTGTGTGCGTGTGTGTGTGTGTGTGTGTGTGTGTGTGTGTGTGTGTGTGCGTGCACGTGTGTGTGAATGTGTGTGTGCATGTGTGTGTGCGTGTGTGTGTGCGTGTGTGTGTGTGTGTGTGTGTGTGTGTGACTTAAATGCTCCCTTACTCTAAATGCAGGCTGTTCCTTCATTTGTCAGGGCTAATAACACCTTAGACCTACTCCATGTGAGATGTGGAGACTTCAGGCCTGAACTGGTCCCTCCCTCTCCGCCTGCAGGCGAACAGTGGCTAGTTATTAACGATGACAGACAGTGTCACTTTTACACTTCCCTTTGAGATGCAGCCCATAACTGCTGTCATGTTGAAAGGGGTACTCGAGGGAGGAAGTACTTTGCTGGGGTATTGCATAATGTTGAGCTGTCTCAGGGTACTCTTCTCTACTCTCCTCAGCTCACAACCTTTTTTAAAGGTTTATTTTTGGGGGATTGGAGCACTCCTACTCTTACATTTTTATTGGATAGAGATAATGAAGAAAGACTGGGAAGTAAGGAGGAGAGGGTATGCTAGCAGGGCATGGGCTGGATTCGAACACATCATGTGTGCTGTGTAGGCCATGGTGCTAGACCACTGGACCAACCCAGGCCATTACTGGGGGATTCATACATGCAATATATGTCTGGGTATCATGCATGTAAGATATTCCAGAAAAAAAAATATTTGGTACAGATGGAGTAACACTGGCTGATATGGTGGCAGGAGAGACACAGGGGTTAGGGAATGGGATTCACTGCTGTTCATTGTGAGCTTGTGCACATCTTTCCTTCCTAAATAATCTAGAGAAAAAACCCTTGAGATGCAACTCTAGGAAGGTCTTTGGTGTCCACCAACTATGTTGAAAGGCTTTTCATTGTTCGTAAAAGGATTATAGAAGTTGAGTGGTTGTTTTTGTTACATCCAATATTGGTTGATGATGCACCTCTGATGCTGGACACAAAGACAACAAATGTTTTTTTCTCTGAATTTTCTCTGGCCTTTAAAGAGTAAACAAGAGACTTTATGCACACCCGACAATGAAGGACCACAATACGGACCTTCCCATGTAAGGTCAAACAGGAATTGCACAACACTGAAATTATGTTTTGTTTTCCTGACTAGATGTTAATCTCAGTGAACATAAATTCTGAACCATGTGGACATACACTGCAAAAACTCAACTCTCAAAAAAGCACTGAAATGAGGGGAAATATTACTTAAAATAAAATTATCTGCCAACAGAATAGGAACATTTCAAAATCTTCTTACATATTGAGAAATAATTCTTAAATCTTTTCTTTGTATCCAGACAAATATACTTGTTTTTTCTGGCTGCACTCATTTTAAGATATATTTCCTAAACATATACTGTAGCCTTCAAGATGATGGCTAAATGATTGTCTAAATGATTGCTGTGCTGTGTATAAAACTGACAATAAAACAATTAATTCCATTGGGTCATTATCTGTTCTTATGTGAAGAGATGAAAAGGATAAGATGCTTGAAATAAGAAATTCTGACTTTGACACAGCAGTTTTGTACTTGTCAGTGTTGAACCAGTAATAAAGTCTCAGTAACAAATTATAATATCTTATTATGATAATTAAGGACACAAAAGCTTGAAACAAGTGAAATGGTCTAACATAAAACCTGCTTGGTAAGATATTTGATATTTCTTCGATTTTATTTTTTGCAGTGTATGGACACTTGGGTGTCAGTATTTTTGAAGGCTGCTCCTCCAGTGAATGGGTCATCTCTGAACATTTTCAGGATGACTCCAGGACGTCTGTTCAAATGTATTCATAGACAAGACAAGAGGTATTTCTGAGTTGTGAGCTGGCCTGGTGTGTGGAACATACTGTAGTCCATAGAGTAGGTCTGGAGCAGCCTGCAGACAGCTATGAAAACAAAGCTGCCTGGACATGACCGTTGAGCTTTGATGGATGTCCTTATTGGGAGCAAAATGTTGGAGAGGAGTTTGCTGCAATGAAGATACATTAATAAAAAATATATATGACTATTAATTTACAATTGGTGCACATTAAACTAATTTGTTCAAATAATTAGCACAATGATGAATGAAGTGATGTGGTCAGTAAGGACTAGCGGACAGTAAAGTATTAGAGAATGAGTCATGAGTATGCTGCCTGAACAGTTCCCCTCACTGTGGGCAAGCAGGTGCCTCTGCTATTGGCTCTCTGAGCCAATTAGTAGCTTGATTTGGATGTTGCACGAATCTGTACCAAAGCCAGCCAATTACAACCCCCTCTTGGACCAGAGCTGTGTAATACTCTGCCTAAGAAAATGTCTTCCTGTAATAGACTGCGAGACATGCAGGACTAAGCGCCACTGACCCCTCACACTGCCCCTCTGTTCCCCACAGGGAGACACTCGTCCAGGCTCTGTGAGCCTTCTCCCAGTGGAGCGTGAGGCAGGTGCAGTCCATTAGTCCCACCCTCCTCAGGATCGCTGTGAAGGAGAGGGGGAACACACTTCGCACTGAGGTTAAGGCCCTCTTGATCCCCTCTGGAGTCATTACCTCCTCCGGTCTCTCTCTCTCTCTCTCTCTGAGTTTTTTCACTTGGCTTCTTGGCTGGACTGCTGAAGGCGTGGAGGGCTCAGCTGGTCTGTGTGTTAGGGAGTGATTACTCTGCTCTGTCTCTCCTGTGGTTTGGGCTGACCACCGACTGGCCCACTTTCTACTCACACTGTTTCCTATCCACACAGATGCATGATAGGGATTTTCCTTTTTTTTATACAGAAGAGGCTCAGAATTGGACAAATAAAGTCTAGACAATAAGAAATGTTTTTACCAGTTGCACAATTCCATCAAAGCCTGCACACACACACACACACACACACACACACACACACACACACACACACACACACACACACACACACACACACACACACACACACCTGTTAATTTAGGTAGCCAAGAAAATCCTCTCGAAATAGCAAACAGAGGATAACATAAAAGATGATCAGCTGTGTTCTCTTAAGTATACTGTTGGCTATGGACAAAATGAAGGGCATTAACTCAACTATGACAAAAAAACAAAACAAAAACAGACATCCTCCTACAGTGGGATATAGCAACAGCTGGGACATACACCTGTTGACTACACTGTCCCTGACAGACAACTCCACACAGTGTTTTGCTTCACTATAAATTCATATACACCTAGGGGATACTATAGTAATGTTAGAATCAGTTATGTTTCCAATTCTCATCCTTTTCAAAATAACTTAATAACTAATAATTAGCACAGTCAGCCACTCAGATGTACTGTACCTGAAGCGTGATGTGCATCACTTTTTTTCACAGATTACTGTCGATCATGAGATCATGAGTTTAGAGATCATAAGAGCTCATTAGATCATGAGAGCTCATTAGATCATGAGAGCTCATTAGATCATGAGAGCTCATTCGATCATGAGAGCTCATTCGATCATGAGAGCTCTAGAAGTCAGTTGCTCCAAAAACACACACTGTACAGAACAAATCAAGGCTCCTCCTGACCCTCCTGAAAAAAAGGTATGTTCCTTCTCTTATGATGTCAGAGAGTCTGTGTTTTTAACTGAACTGACTGGAAAGACAAGTGACTACTTACAAGCTGCTAAGCACATGATAGAACTAGCTCAGTGACATGACATTGACCGGCCTGTAAAGTGTGAGCAGTGTGAGCTGTTGAGCTGTTCTGTGTGAGCAATGACTTTATTATCCTCTTTTGGGACATTACCCCTGTACCCTCGCAGCAACAATAGAATACCTCATCAATTGTCTGGTCATCAAGCGCCTTCCCTTTCTTCCCACTTGCAGTTAGGAACAGTGGAAATCCAACCTAAACATAAACCTCCATAAATTGGATCTCAGGAACGTTTAGCACGGCTCGCTTCCTTTCCCATGATATCATGGGCTGATACTGGCAGACTCCCTCCCTCCCGCCTCACACCGTGGGATTTCACTGGAGAGGAGACGAGTCCAAAAGTACCGGCTGTGCTGAAGGTGGCCCATAGGGCTCAAACTCAAAACTGTAAAGATTTCACAATAAACGTACACTCCTTTCGCATGAGAATAACCATGACAGAGGGAGTACAGGAATAATGCTATGTGGGAGGTAGTTGGTGAAAGTCCCCTCAGTCCAAACAAGTAGAAAAACTCCTAGCCTTGCTTTAAGATCTAAATCAGGTTTCCAGAGATGCTGAATACCTTTAACATGCTACTACTCCTCAGGTTCTACACTTGATTATAATTCCTTAAACACCCGGTCCATAAGTATGCATTTGAATGGTTACGCCCCAGGGTCTTCTCTAGGGTTAACTGATGCAAGAAAGAATGTAAATATCTTCAGTTTGTGGGAGTAAAGCATCTATAATTACAACAGGACCATCATTTCTACCGTGGTAAGTGGCTATTAGGTGGTTTCATCCTGGCGCACCACATATGGAGAAGTATGCTTGAGACTAAACCAAAGCCTTGACCCAGCCCAAACCAGCTCACTAATCATATGCTTCTGACCTGGCTCACGCCAAAGACTCACTGGTCTATGAATACACTAAATACTGCTTCTGTCCAAGGTAGTGGACTACACTTATTCCCAAATGTTTCTCAGCCATCTCTTCAGGGACAGTTGATTATAATCAGGCAGGGTTTTGAGACTATAGGACAAATACAAGGTGTTCAGGGGATCTCCTGCTTAATATGGAGGCTATACTTTATTGTTGTTTCACTTAGGCCTACCTAGCATGAAGAAACTTCATTACAATACATTACATTTACATTTTTGGCATTTAGCAGACGCCTTTATCCAAAAGCGACTTACAACAAATATGTAAGTATTTGAATGATCTATCCATCAGTCATCATAAGAAAAAGTCATGCTATGACCAGGGGCCAATGGCAGTTACAATGCTAGATGAAAACGTTTTTTTTTTTTTATAGTACAGAAACTGTAGAGGGGTCTTTAGAAGGGACAGTTAAGATGTAGCCTGAAGAGATGGGTCCTCAATCTACGGTGGAAGATAGGTACTGACTCTGCAGTTCTGACAGTAGTGGGCAGCTTGTTCCACCAGTGGGGAGCCAAGACAGTGAAACGTTGTGACTGAGCGTGACTGCTGCAGACATAGAGGTGTTGAGGTGGTGATGCCAGGCTGCCAGCCAAGGTGGAAGAGCGGAGTGACTGGGCAGGGTTTTGGGGCTGACCATTGCTTGCAAGTAGGAAGGGGCTGTTCCCGTTGCTGCCTGCTAGGTGAGCATCAGTGTCTTGAATCTGATGCGAGCTGCTACCGGGAGCCAGTGAACGGTGTGATGGAGGGCTGTGACATGGGAGAATTCGGGGAGATTGAACACCAAACGGGAGGTTTGATGGTGGATGCGGGGAGCCCGGCCAGGAGTGCGTTGTAGTAGTCAAGGTGGGCGATCAACAAGTGTCTGGATCACAAGTGTCTGAAGAGTTGTGCTGCTTCCCTGGTGAGGAATGGACGTATCCTCCTGAAGTTGTAGAGGAAGTATCTACATTACGTGCTGTCGCTGTAATGTTCACCGCATAGGATAAGTGGTTGTCAAGGAACACCCAAGGTTATTGGCTGTCTGGGAGGAGGTCACAGTAGAGTTCTCTACTGTTATGGAGAAGTCTTGGAGAGGGCATGCTTTCCCAGGGAGGAAGAAAATCTCAGTCTTGTTAAGGTTGAGCTTGAGATGGTGGGCTGACATCCAAGCAGAAACACGCAGAGACACGTCAGAGGGGAGGGGAGAGAAAAAGAGATGAGTGTCATCTGCATAGCAGTGGTCGGAAAAACCATGTGAAGAAATTACCGAGCCAAGAGATTGGGTTTTGAGGGAGAAAAGTAAGGGGCCTAGGACAGAGCCCTGGGGGGCGCCAGTGGTGAGGGCTTGTGGAGAATGGAAAATAATTTAGATCATTTGATTACAATGCAGTAGATTGGTCATGGATGAATGTAAATGGACTGACTTATATAGCGCCTTATTCCAAAGCGCTTTACAATGGCCTCTCATTCACACACCAATGGCGGCAAGCTACCATGCAAGGCACCGCCCCGCTCATTGGGAGCAATTTGGGGTTCAGTGTCCTGCCCAAGGACACCTCGACATGTGGCCAGCCGGGGTTCAAACTGCCGATATGCCGACCGTGCATTCATTAGACGCGGGTTCTACCTACTGCGCCACAGCCGCCCATCATGAATGTGCTAATGATCTGGCATTGAGGTTTTCTGAGCTCTCTGTGGTTTCTGGTGTTTCCATGTGCTGAAGGCCAGTGTAGCTGAGGCTCACCAACAGTTTGTAAGACAGCTGCTTACTGTCTGCCAAGGGGCTGGACAGAGAACTGGAGAAAACACTGATGAGAATAGTTCTGACGAAGCAATCTGGATTGCTGGACCTGGAGATTAACAGTACTGTAAATATGAACCAGCTGGGCTGGCATGTAGGACACATCCGTCCTCCATGACCAGGCCAAACTGACCCCACTGACCCAGCCTCCCCCAACAAGTATTGGTCCAATATATTGGTGTGTAGACAAAACAAGCTACTGCTCTCAATATGATCGATTTTTCAAAAGTGTGTCATGATACAGTATCTGAGAGGCACTGGTCAATATAATGAAGTATGGAAATGGTCAGTATAGTGAGGGTGCTGCTCAGTGGCTACAACTATGTACACTTCAGGGCCAGACCAGCCCCTGTCAGACAAAAGCTGCAGCTCAGAGAAGTGGGGTAAGTAAAGATCGGGGAATTCCATTAACACTCACATGCATGCGCACAGACACATAAGCGCACGCATACGCACACACACACAAACACACAGCACTCCAGATGTAAGGATCGCTCTCAGTTCAAGGACATCCAAGGCAGGGTTGTATGCCCACGTGTGCATGCGGCTATTACATCTGGAGCTAAGATCATATTGGCGTGGACACCAGCAGGTTTTGAGGTAAACCTCTCATTTGTTGTCTCTTTGAGTCATAGACAGTATTTAGACTTGGAAAGTAAAGGCTAAAATTGACCCTCTACCCTCCTAATTACTTGATGGTTGAAATGATTTCTTAGGCCCTACCATCCATTGGCTTTTATGACCTGTACCCTTAATTGGTAGATGATGCCAAAATCCAAGGGTGAAAGTCAACAGCTCTGAAACCAAAGAAGCTTGCTCACATCAACTACTAAGTTTGCCATCACACCACAAACACATACAGTAATAAGAGTGTGACAAAAAGTATTGCATCTATGGTAGATAAACCAGTACCGGTTCCTGTTAGCGGTGTCCTGTGTTGGACTGTGTAGACGTGCAAGGATAAGAGGCCCTCAAGGAGCCCTGGAGACTCCTACTCATTGCCCTACTTTCAGCTGCTTACATTGGAGATGGCCAGGATGTCTGGAAAACAAGGACACATTTAATTGCCTTTATTTAATTACAAATGCTGTTATCCAAATATCACTTTTCTGTTTTCCTTTTCACTCACTGGTTTGGACAGCAGCTGTTATGATTCATGTGTCCTCTTTAATAGCAGGGACATAAAGGGCTGGAAAAGCTGATCAGGGTGACAATGTGATAGAGGGCAAAGTTGTGACTATGAGACAAAACCATCTGGCCTTTAAATCACACAACGAAGTAAGGTCCAACTATTCTAAGGTTACAGAAGTCAATGGCTTCTCTTGTCCACCACTGGACACATCTCCCCCGAAAACACAGGTATGTCTGATGGTCAGTCAAGCTTCCATATCCTACATCTTACTGAGCCTGAGGCTCTTTACCGTGGGGTTGTGGTGTGGTGGAGTGGTTAACATTAGGCACATTAGGATGATGTTAACCTCTTACTCACCCCTTCTCTAGATCCCAAACAGGGATCCTCAGGTCTGGTCACTGTCTCCTTCAGCTGACCCTTGACCTCTCGCTGATGATCTCTGACTGACAGCAAGCCAGACAGGGTTGAGTTCACCAAAGGTCACCCAAGATCTCTCTTACATATGCAGTCGTCCACCATTAGGGCTTACACCATAAATTATGTTTAGCAACGCACATCCTTTCAGACGTAAATATGTCAAATGTTTTTCTTCTGTAACTCAAATGGATAGTGCACTTATGTGTTGTTATAAAAAGAGCACTTTATTCACTTCTAATAAGTTGCTTGTAAGTATCTCTTACAGTTAGTTGGCCATGGGCAAAATGGAGATAAATCATTAGGTTTTTATTAAAGATAAGCTGACAAAACAAAAAAAAGGTGCTGGCAGCAGCAAAATAGGCTGCCTTTGAAAACAAGTTAAAGTGAATTACATACTGTACCAGCCAACTGGATTACTGTATGTGAAGTTTGACTGTTTCATGTTCTTCTGTTTCTTCTTTGCGATGGACTGTATACTATGTATAAGAAGGCCATGATGGCACACTTTTCCGAAGGATGACTCAGCTATTTTAGGGAGTATGAAGTAGTGGAGTAGTGGACAGGATATCCACCTACGGTATCCTCCACAATGGAAAAGACAGGTTCCCACAGCCATCATCCTCCAGACATGACTCACTGGGTCAAGAGAAAGAAGGGAAAGACAGTAAAATAGAGAAAAGGGGATGATGACCAGAGTTCATGACGTGGACAGTATTAAAAGGAGCACACTGGACCACGCTCCACAGTGACAGGGGGCTGTTTCCTGATCCCTGACCTCTCACGCCTGACCTCTCCCCCCTGCTCACAGGAAAACCAGACATTGTTCTGTCTCATGTAATATTAAAGGATAACATCTCACTGGAGAAAATATCTTGGGCCGATCTCCAAAATGGACAACCAATGTTGTTTAGAACATAGACCTTTTTTTTCTCTAGAACTGGAAGACCATCTTCTTCCCATAAATACAAGAAACATTCAAAGCTTTGCACGCTCTGTCTAATCCACCGTCTTCACCATGGAGAACACACAAAGACAATCCTCAGTAACTTTGTTCTTGGCCTCCTCTTCAATCATCCTGTCAGAAGGCATGTGTCGTCTTTACTAAACTACGTCATCCTTGTTTTTCAACACTAACCTCTATCCGCAAAGTGCTGACAGAACCCTGGAGAAAAAGATAGTGCAGATCAGATCGTGTTAGCAGAAGCAATATAATGTAGCGGACATTGTGGTGTAGGAAGAGTGGCACACTCCCACTAGAGGTGGGACATTCCTCTTACATTGGAATCTAACACTGCAACATCTCTGGTTAGTCCATTTCCCAAACCACTAAGCTACATTTTTGTGTAACATTTGTTGGCATTAGCTCACCATTTGTCATTTTGTGAAATCCCTCATGAATGTAAACATGCAAAACCATATCCAACACAGATTGTGCGTTCGCCCTGGTGCAGCCTCATTCTCAATCTAATGACCAGTCAACATTCCACATCTCCACTGTGGGCAGTTCTCTCATCAATGGGAACAATACAGGGAGAATATAAATGTGTTGGTTATTTTTTTCTGAGTGGGATAGTCCCACTCATATTGTTCATTTTATTGGATAGAGGTAGTGTAGACAGACAGGAAAGTAAGGAGGAGACGGTATATCAGCAGGGCATGGGCTAGATTCGAACCCATACCGACATGTGCATAATGTGTGCGCTATGGACCGCGGTGCTAGACCACTAGACCACTGGACCACCCCAGGCTACGAGAATGTAAATATTTGACATCAAAACATTGCAGACTCAATTCCGTTTCTCTTATCGTTGTATATCCATTGCGTGCATGTCAGTTTGTTTTTCAGTAGTAGTGTTTTTTAAAGTTCATATCAGTATCAGTGATATGGCACAAAGCAAACTTCTTTCTAGAGAGCCAACAGTTTGATAGAAAATAAGACTTGACTCCAACTCTTGGCTTTGGCAGCTCCCTGTTGCACCCAGACATGCCTCCAATGGCATTATGTTCATAAACAGCCCTACTCTGGTGAATAAAGAGACACATATCCCCAGGCTAGGCACCAACCATGTTCTATCAACACTTCACCTGGTTGTGGTTGTAGTTCTAATCAACTGGGAGTAGGATCAGATGACGCCTGGGTTACAGTTTAGAAAGGGGTTGGAGATATGATCGGGTTGCGTAAATCAGTGACTCTTTAATAGGTTATTACTCTAAAAGTGGCTGTTGTGTATGAATGTTTCCAGTGGAAACAGGTGGTTGTCCTCATATTGGCTTGTACTGCCATCTCCTGGTAAGCAGTCCTACCTCACTGATAACCGTTTGAAAGAAAAATTAGTCTACATTGCCCTCTGTAGTATTGCAGATGACACTGCAGCCACAGGACTTCGTTTTCTTACTACTGGAAGTGTGACTTCACGTAATCAATGTGATTACAACAAAAGATGTGATAAATATTAGATTACAAGGGCATTTAACATGTCCCAATTTGTCAATATGTTTTGTAAATAGTTCTGGATCTGGATTTCATTCTGTGCGCACTGAGGCGCCGGAGAGCGCAGCGTATCGTCTGTCCATGTGCGACTAGCACCTCACTGATTGAAACGAATACAGTATGTATATGCACTTCATGTTTTACCCTTTGTCCTGATCACAATCTAGTTTGGGTCGAAGTATTGTCCTAATAAGCTACATATTTCGAGAACAGCAACCAGTGTGCGAATCTCTCTTATTTCTCTACTATGACAATATCATTCATGTACAATTTATGCATGAACCCTCTGAAGGGTCTTTGGATTTTGCACTCTCCGTGTCACTTCTCTCTGTGCAGTAGGCCTACAGTGAATATAAGGCTTCTCAATTTTACCTCTTAAAATCTTATATTAGTTTAATATAATTATATTAGTGATTTTATTGTCTTGAACATAGTAGCATTATGTATCAGGCTCTCACTGCAGAAGAAGAAGGGTCATCGGTCTAAACTCGCTACAAACCACAGCTCATGGACGACAACCACAAAGTATAAAGTGACAAAAAGGTGACCCATAAATGTTCTGTGGATTATCTAATATCAACACATTTCACAGTCACTGTTCTGTCCAGCTTTATCAGGTCATAGACCATGACGATGGATCATAGAGCACATCCTCAAGGAAATCAGATCTTGTCTGCGTAGTGTGTCTGCCTGGCCGGTGGGTTATTGGCAGGTAACAACATCAACTACAGTGAGAGCAAGTTCATCAGTCCCAGAGGACTGTCCCGTTGAACGCCCCGTGTTCCCCTGCCTGGGTCAAAGACATGCGGCTCAACATCGCATCATAAATTCTGCTGACCGCATCTTGCTCTCTAATTTCCTGAAAAATACAGAACACACACAAGCGTAACTTAACGGGGCCATTTGGGACCCCTCGTCCAAAAGATCAGACTGGCCTCCGCAGGCGTGGAACAAGCGCTGAGAACATGCACACTGGAACGAAAATAATCAAAGGCAACGAAAGAAAATAAGGGGGCAAGGGGGCGTCTGTGTGTATCAATATGTATGTGTGCCACAAGGGAATATGACGCGTGAGGTAACACTGGAGATGGATGATCTTATTATGCAAAATGCAGAAGTGCTCTTGGTCTGAGTGGATGACAGTAGTGGAGGAGAGCCACGCTCGTGCCTCCGTCCCTGTGTGCTCTTTCTGTGGATTATGCAAAATGACATGAGAAAAATAGACGTTCAAAAATGGACAGCCAAAGAGACCAAAAATAAATAAATAAAGATTTGAATCTGAACATTTCAGCTTGCCAATGCCAAAAAGCCAAGCGTGTCAGAATAGCTTTGGAGGATCAGCGTTTACCGTGGCCATTACGCAACCATACACGGCCAGACGTGTGTTTTCTGTGTACACAAGGGCTGGGAGAGGGAAGGATCGGTAGAATCTGGACTCATTCCTTGTAATTGATGTCACTACAATGTCTGCTCGTCTTGTGTGGCCCGTTTAAAAAGACATTGACATGCGACCTTTGGAAGCACCACAAAAGCAATAACTGTCACCAAGGCTTTATCCAATTGAAATGCCTGACTTTACCTTACTTTTGAAGGGCTGCAAACTGCTGGAAGATTTCATGGTCTATGAACAAATCAAAATATAATTCAGATTAAATTTCCATATCATTTAATATAAAGTGAATCATAGTTAATCCAATAGACTTAACAGAGACATACAGCAAATCAGTTTAGCTCATTTGTTTACCTATGACAAATGTCCCATGTCAAAATCTTCAGAGTGTCTGGGTAATGAAGTCATGGTGATGGAGGGTAAACTCGGCCGCTTACAGTAAATGGTCGCACCATGACGCACTTTCATGTAGACTATCTTATGTTGGAGTCAGATAACCACAGGCCTTTAGGAAAACTACTGGGCAGAAAGACCCTGTTGGCAGACAGTGCCAGCTCCAGTGATGGTCTTACTGGAAATTATGACTCCACTGAGGAACCCCCCTCTGGCAGTGAATGAGATTCTCAATATTCCCACCTGCAGTGTAACTAAGGGCTTCAGCCTGACCACCACCATGCATGTCTCCCATAGCCCCCCACCCCCCAACCCCCCAGCTAGTCATTATGAAATGGGGGACTGGGGTAAACATAAAGGATGTTTGATAAGAATACAACTTGTGTCTTAGCAACACAAGCCTTGAAAAGATAATGTTTAAGATGTAATTGTTTCATGGTTGAAGTCAATTCAGTCAAATTAAAAAGAGAATATATCCCCCCCACCCCCTCCATTCTGACCAGACTGACCTCACCACAGAACGTCCATCTTTGCTGTCATAGCCGGAAAGACACTGGGGACAGAGACTGTGGGGAGGTTTAGGTTACCTCTTGGCAGGTGTGTGAACACTCACAAGCTCTCTTGGAGGGTTGGTCTTCGTGGTAGGTTGTAATGTTTTGACAGATGTTGTTACTGTTTTCCTGAATAAAAAGACCAATAGTAAGTTGTGAGCTTGTTTTGCGTAGTGCAGCCTTTAAGTGCTCTTCACAAGGTGCGTGGTTTCACACACCTGATAGCTGTTCATGATTCACCCTGAGCACATTCATATAATATTACTGCATTTCATTGTCTGGTACTCATACTCTGTAATGACAATAACGTTGAATCTAATCT
This sequence comes from Nansenia antarctica, assembly GCF_963989245.1. Taxonomy (NCBI): domain Eukaryota; kingdom Metazoa; phylum Chordata; class Actinopteri; order Argentiniformes; family Microstomatidae; genus Nansenia; species Nansenia antarctica. The sequence goes on from NC_137689.1 coordinate 14,334,844, forward strand.
AATTACAAGTACTGTTTATCAATATTGGTGAAGCTAAAGGGGTAATATTTCAACAGTACTATTATTGGTTCAACTACACTGTTTCAACAGTGGGTTGATCGCAGAAGTGAGAAACCAGAGAAAAGCATTCATCACATGTCCTAATTTGGTCATAATCTCTGTGCTGCTCTCTGGTGTGTGTTGAAAACACAGAGGGCACGTGAGGAGAGTAAATATTTTGAATCTTTTCCTCATCTGAGATCAATTGAATGTGCATACCATTCCTACATCTCTTACATAAGGAAGCGACATGTTTAGATGTTCTCTCTGGACCAGAGTTGGGCATATTTTTTACGTTATAACCAAGGTGTCGTGGACAGTGAAAGATATGGGTATTACCACTCAGACAGGGCTTGGCGCGCTCTCTTTTTTATCTTTAGCACGTTATCCTTCATGCTAATGCAAACAGTCGACCAGCCAGAACTGGCCGCTCCGTCATCCCCTCGCTGACAGATGGCCCTCGGATTTGGACCTGATCTTAATTATTCCAGATCTCTCTGGAGTTCTCTCTCTCAATCCATAGTTCTGTTGATGTTGGCTGAGGCCTCGTTTTTCCTCTGGTCTATTGGGAACCTGGAAGCAATCTGACTGCATTAGCTCTCTTCCTCCCAAATAGCCCTCGTGCTGAGGACCAGGCTAATACTAAGGCATCGTGTCAATACCCATACAGTACAACATGCCTATTCCTGTGGCTTGAGGAGCCCCAAGGATGATTTCCATCACTTCAAAACCAAACAATCTTGAAACTGAACTGAACCTTGTCACCTCATTCAAACAGCCATTCTTTCTCACTGTTATCTGTGCTTCAAGGACTGACATCATTTTCTACTGGACATACTGTACACACCATCATAGCATCATTGCACCACAGCTGACGGTAATCCTTATTGTAATCATCATTATCATCAGCAGCAGCCTTGTGGAGACAATAAAGCCATCACTGTCCCCATTCTTGATTAAAACTAATTGTATGGAAAAGGTCCTCCCGGAATCTGCTACTGCTCTCTGCAGAATCTGGGAAGTCTGTCTGCAGTCAGGGAAGCATGACATTCCTACTCAGCCAATTACCTTAACCCTGATTAGCCCCTGACAGTCCAGACCCAAGAGTCTGCCAAAGTCTACAGTAGTGATGCCCAGACCACAGGGATTCAGCACTCACCTCACAATGTCACATAGACCCAGTATAGGCAGAGCAACTCACAACATACTGTACTACAGGCCCACAGAATTATGAGGTGATGATACAGAGAGAGGGAGAGAGAGAAAGATAGACAGAGAGTAATGACAGGCTATAGTCTCTTTTGATGAATGTAGCATGTAAATGGCTGTGTACTGTTATTTTGAATAAGACATGATATTTATTATTTGGAGGCACTAACAGCATTGGAAACTCATTTCCCTTCATTAACTGCCAGAGATTAAATCATATAATGACTCAAAACCATGAGCCAACATTGAACTCTCAACATTCCTAACAAGCACATTCACAACGACTCAATCAAATCAAATGACACAGGCATTGTAGCAGTCAGGCAGATAGAAACGTGATAACGTTTTTGACCTGTCAGTATCTCCTAAAACAAAGCATTACCTCTTAAGTTTCCTGCCAACTGCAGTGAGAGAGGCCACACAGTTATCCCCATCAAACCTGGCCTGATCGCAGGGCTATAGTAGTTAACTGATTGTATCAGCACCTTTCATCCAATCGTATACTTTTACGCATAACTCAAGAAATATGATATGACATATGATAATTGTCTGGAAAGTTCACAGGAAGAAAGAAATCAAGCTGATGTGGTTTTTGTTTTCTATGACTACTTAATGACTTAATAGTCAAATGCAACACACTGTCTACTATAAAGACGTTGTAAGAATCAAAGTGTTTGTACAGACATTGAAGCATATCTGTAACTGTTTGTACAGAAAGCAAATGACTGGCGACAGACGGATTTGATTTTCGCCCAAGACATTTGAGGATCATCCATAAAATAATAGAAAATAACAATACAACTTCATTCAATTCAATTCCATTTGATTCACTCATAGTGTTGGCTCAGGTTTCCCCATTTGACAGACAGCTGAAGCTGCATCCAATTCAGGGTCCAAAGCGCTACAGCCTGACAACATGGAAACTGAGTAGCCACAATAGACTTTTGGGTCTCAGTGGAGGACCAACGTTATGGGGACATTGAGGCCTATTAGAAGTCACAAGTTGCTGTAACATTGTGTTTTTCTTACAGAGACATAAAAGGAACGGTTAAATGTCTCATTTACCTTGTCATTGATCCGCCAAATCAGTCCTCAACATAAGGACAGGTAATCAAAGCAGCATTAACGATGACAGGAAATTACTTACGGTGAAAGAAACTCACAGCTTTGGCAAGGTATAAGTACAGTTTTAGCTAAGTGGTATGATCAGAAGCATTAGCTTAGGGAGTCATGTTCATCCAGGAGAAACTGAGCCACAAAAAGAGAAGCCACAAGCAAAGGCCAAAACAAATCACACAACACGTGAAAAAGAACCTAAGAAGAGATTCCGTTACGTCTACACAAACCTATACCTTCTGACCATTTGTATGCTAGATCTAGGTCACTGTATGCGACACTGCTCATACTTACTAGAGGAAGACTTTGGCCTCTGTGAGTTGTTGGTGAATCATGGAGGGTGCAGCATCATCGGCCTATACTATCAACATAGGGGTTGCTGAAAGTACGTCAAACATACAGTGCTAGTACAATAAGTAACAAATACGAGTCAGGTTGGGTCGAGTCTTTCCCACTATTGCTGTGGTCCATGGGTTGGGTGGACGTTGGATAAGCACTTGATGCTCAGCAAGAAATGCCACCAGTTAGACTGATAAGTAAGCTCCTATTCAGGATAAATGTAAGCCATTTCACATATGGAAAAACCAAGATGATTAAAGGTTTGCATGTAGCTTTACTCTTGCTTATATTTAGTTAATCTTTAGTCAAGAATTTAAACAAACCATCAGTACTTTAACATACAAGCTATGGTCAGTGACCGGTATAAACAAAAAATAGTCTTAATTTACACTGCGGAACAACATTTTGTGCTAACTAACAATAAAGTGCTATCAGTGATCCAATAAATAAATAGATAAATAGATAAATAAATAAATAAAATACATGCATACATACAGTATATACAAACGTGAACTATGTGTATAAATACTATGTATTTCAAGGAAAATATGAACTACATGTATTTCTCTTAAGTACAACCATGTACTTAAGTACAACCATGACATCAGATTACATTCAACACTATCTATCATTCACTTCTATGTAAGCATCTCCCATTTTTTAGTCATCTTATTTCTATCTGTTAATGTCACTGGGTTTCTCTTCATCATCTCATGACACCAGAATGGTTTAATGACACTCATAAAGCTCACAGGGAAAAGTGCATGGAGTTCAAGTGCCCAATCCCACCCCTAAGACTAACATCAGCACTTCCAGTAAAGCACTGGTCCCATTATCATAGACCCAGCAGGGCCCTAGTCACCAGGGTAACAAGCCACTCAGAGCCAGGGTGAGGAGGGGGGCGGGTTATGGGACCGTTCTCACACCTAGTGCTGCTTATGAAAGAAAGTCAGACAGAGAGGGAGACTTGAATGGGGAAGAGGATGAAAGCAATAGAGAGAAGATGGGGAGGAGGGAGATGGTTACAGTAGTGGGTGAGAGTCACAGGGAAACTCTTTGGTTCTGTTTCATGTCCATGTGTTGTCAAGCTGAGGCAGACACCCTCTCTCCATCCCCAGACAGACTGTGCATCAGGGAGCTCTGGAACCCCTCCTCAGAAGACTCTGGAACCATGAACTCCAGCAGCAGGTCACAGATGCAGTATACCAGGTGCCTATGCAAAAATTATAGAATTCTAATTTAAATATACCAGTATAAACTGCATTTCGTTGTCTAGTACGTGTACTCTGCAATGACAATAAAGTTAAATCGAATCGAATCGAATCTAATCTAAACACACACACACACACACACACACACACACACACACACACACACACACTGTCTGTGTGGTTGAAGACGCTATTGAAAGTGATGACAGAACCGTTTGTAAAAAATGTAATTAGTCAAATGAATTACCTGTCAAAAAATATTATTTAGAAGCGATCATAATCGCGTGTCACGTGACCACTTCTCCTCAGAAAAAGGATAGGTGATTCACAGTGCTCATCTGCTGTACCACACTCTGCCCTTTGTACTTTTTTTAAGTGCAGTATTTCCCATACATAGTCGAATTTGTCCCGCCATAGTGTCATTACGAACCGAAAGTATTTTTAGCACTGTTTTTACTTTTTAATTTTAAGTGCATTTTTCATCACTGCTAGTGGAAAGTGTTGGAGCAGGTTCGCTGCAAGGCTAGGGCTTTGGTCCACCTTTCACCAGCCGCTGTAACAAATTCATCATTTGAAATTGGCGGCTCCCTCAAAGCCCTACAATGTGATTTGGAATCCTACAGTAATACTGTATACCACGGTTAAATATGGGGACGGTTTAACGGTATAAAAAATTGGATACCGCCCAACCCTAACACACACACACACACACACACACACACACACACACACACATACACACGTCTTCCGTGTGAGGATGACTCACTTGTTGATGTGGGGGTCCTGTAAAGACTCCAGCAAAGTCTCCCAGCTCAGTCTGTACTTCTCAGAGCCAAGCATGTCAGGGATGAGATCTACACCCACACACACAAGTGCACACACACACACACACACACACACACACACAGAGAAAAGCATTGGCTGATACACAATAATTGAAAAAGGTCATTAAGGAACATACGATATGATACACTTGTTGACATTAGGATAGGAAGGTGGCCTGATGCACTGACCTGGGAGCAGTTGCATGAGGCATTGCAGACACTGTTGCCTGGTCTCCTCCCTTTGTGCAGGGCTGCGCTCAGGCCGGGGCTCGGCAGGCAGCATGCCCCCTGGCCACACTGCCTCCTGCATCACCTGCAGGTAGATCACCCAGCATGGAGCAGTAGTGAGGTGTGCCACACCCACATCCAGCCATCTGAGGGTGGCCAAGAGGAACAAAGTTAAGTCAATGGAAACACTGTGACAGGAACAGAGCTGTGACTCAAAACACACAAACACACAGGTGTGGTTCAAAAACACATTGTGAGGACGCAGGCATGAAATAATCCATGCAAATATACAGTGGGAAAAATATTTAAAAAACGGTTTATGTTGGCATTTCCGGGGACTTGGCAGCATAAAAGGTCGACTTGGTACATGCTAACATGTCTAACCCTAACCCTAACCCTGACCCTAGCACCTAATCCTAACCCTAGTTTTCCCACATGTACTGTATTCCCACATGTACCGTAACACATACACTATAACGGTGAGTATAAAGGTGATGATACATAAAACACCAACAAGTTGACCTCAACCCACACACACAGAACGGTACACTTTACAAGGATTAAGCCTCCATAAACCATGGCAGGGAAAAGTGAACCTCAGAAGCCCCAGAAGAAGAATGTGTATGAGGCTCACATCCAAGAACGTGGACAGACATGTTAGTAGAGGGCCAGACTAGAACAAAGCACTAAGATCACATTAGACTCATAAATCCAATTTAGTGCCACAAAAATACATTTGCAAATAAAGCATAGTGCACTCATTTTATTTATAAGTCTTATTTTTTTCTTCAATAAAGGATTACGCAAGACTTAACATTCACAATCCATCATATTTGATAGAGGCAAGACAAGACCAATGAGCATTAAAATAACGTATTGCAGATGCTGTTACGCAACGCTCCAAAATTCCACTAAAAATCATTTGAATGATAAAAAAAAAAGCCTCCGTCTCCTTCAATCATGTTTTCCCCACACTAGCTGCCTATTGTTCTTGTTTCTGAGTGTCTGATCTAATTACGTGTTTCAGCTGTTTTGACTTCCTGGTCTTTGGGTCGTAACACGAGCTACAGGCTGCAGCTGCTCCTAGAGGTCTACTGGAGGGGAGAGGACCTTGCTCTGCTCTTTGCTTTTGTTTCCATGGTTTGTTCGTCAATGTTATGCAGCCTATATGGCTCATCCAAGCAGTTACGGTATACTCTGCCGTGCGGACGTTTGATCCACACACCCACGTCAGTTCTGAAAGAGACACAGTCCAACGCTTAGAGAACAATGCCCCAGTTAACGTACTGTAGTGGTGCAGACCCTGAAGAAGCCCTAATCTCACCTCTAAATCTTCAATAGGAAGGCCAAACCGTGAATCAGTGTAAAATTCAGTTGTACATCACATGCATAAACTGTTATGCTGACAGTGAAAGGGGTGCTTCATTGGCTGCTGTAATTGTACTTTTCAATAACTGCAGGATCACAGCCATTGACGATGGTTATTTATTTTTGTGACCCAGAGTTTGGGTGTGGTGCGCTTGGGGGCCTGCTGCTTGGTCTGGGGGATGTAGCGTAGCACCAAGCAGAGAAACAGAACACCCTCCAACAGACAGACAGACAGACATACATACAACAAACATCTCCATCCCGTTACAGAGCTGCACCTGCAGTCCTGTGGCTGTGCTCTTACTGTCATTTTCTCTCAGACACTCAGGGGAGAGAGGACTACTAACTTATGCTAGTCATCCCCATGGCATTTTAACTGTCCACCCTGACCCAAGGTATGAACATCTGTAGCACAAGCTGCAGCACAAAGACCAATTCTGAAGCAGTAAAGTATGAGAATTTTCAAGTATTCAAGTTCAACCGCTTTAAGCACCGAGGGCCATCCAAGGCCTCTTTACATAGTTTATGCATCAATATGAATTTGATCAAGTGTGTCCCCATATGCCCTTATCTCCAGTATTGATCTAATAGGTGAGCTAAATCCTCAGTGATATACTGGACTTCTGAGCAGGAGATTGGTAGTGTTTTGCATGACTGATCATGCCAGCACTGACCATAAAACAGGAGGCCTCTAGACGTAAACAATAAATGTTTTATGCATTTCGACCCATATTAAGATACATATTGCCAATCATATTAAACAAATAATAATCTGGAAAACACACAGTCCAATTTCTTTCTAAGACACAAGTCACATGAGTACATTTTAAGAGGTTCTTACAAATAGTGGTCAGATAATAAATGTCCCCCATCACAGATGAACTATGCGACTCAAAACCTGCCAGTGTACAGTACATCAGCCAATTGAATGCAAGACAAGAACTCAACGTGATGTACATCTTTGCTCAGTCTTTTCACACCAGCTGCTCAAGCAACGATGTTCAAGTAGTTCTCTCCCAAGATCACGGGCGGTCAATCGCATGGTTATGTTAGGAATGTGCTGTCTTACCTAGGGCTGGGAAGGAAACATTTACAGAAAAATACTTTATTACAACTTTCCAAACATGTGTTTGTCCACTCTGTACAGGTGAAGTCGTTGACTGTGACTACAGAGGTCAGCACGGTTGTTGCAGCTGTGTGATAAAACACTGTTGGGTGGGTGAGTGCTGGCTGACAACCAGTAGATTGGTTAATGTCTCTGTGCCGTCTCCTCTCTCCTCTGCCTGCCTGCCTGCCTGCCTCCCTCCTGCTGGGTGTGTGAATAGACACAGCTCACCGTTCCGGATCACAGGACTTTCCCAACAACACTGTGGTCTGGCCTCAAGGTAATGTCTGGCCCCTGCACGGGCTGCCCGCACACAGTGGGGAGTGGGTGGATAGAGACACAACACATTTATGGAAAAGTCAGAGCAACCTGAGTGGCCCATTGTGTGCAGTGCCCTTTGGTACCACAGGGTCACCCCAGCTATGACGAGGGGATACATTCAACACCTGATCAAATAGGGCTCTACGTTACCATTACAAAAACCCACTTTACAGGTTGACTCAAACAACCCGCTCACATTACACCTGCTAATCAGCTGCCAATGCTAACGGATCAAATGGCTTGGCCACTGTTGTCATATCCAACACATATGTATTGTACCTTTTTATTTTATTTACATGTAGACAATATACCGGTAATGTGTATTTACCATGTGTTGGTGACTAGAACATGAGGTCAGAAGCCATTTTGAGCCATTTTGACTCAGAAGTACGGTAATCTGAATTGTTCTATAAGAGTAATACTTTTAAAATAAAAAATATAAACATTTCAATCAAAATGTAGAGCCATTCTATTCCAATATGGAAATGTCAAAGCCATTCAGCTGTGTGTTGTGGTCGAGATTACTGGTGTATGCTGCCTCCTGGTGGTAGATAACGATGTTGCGGGGGAGACTTAAGTCTAGCCAACTTAAGCCAGCTTTCAGTGCTAGGCCAGACTGCAGAGGGTATAGCTGCTGCAATGATGACAGCTCCTTTGACCCAGGCTGCCCATCCAAATACTCTACATCTAATAAAACACACTCCTACAGGACATACAACTCCAAACAAATCTTCTCAAGTTTTACACATGATTTACGTGCGGCCATATAAAGGAGATTTTCCAGGGGTCTGGATTCTCCAAACAGCTTTATGGCCTATCCAGCAAGATTACTACCACTGGCAACACCAGGACATCTCAGGTTGTGCTCTGCCCCCTGCTGACAACAATAGGGATTTGAGATCTTACAACTTGGTTCATTAGATGTGTTCTTTAGCATTGCATTAATTACCAAAAATTATGTTTTAAGTGAGAAGTTATGGCTTGCCACAAAAGACAGGAATTTGGAAAATGAGCACCACCACCCATAACTTCACCTATGCACTAGCAAGCACACAGCTTTGATACCTCAAACAATGTACTCACGACTGGGCAGGTTGCTTAGGATTCAAAGCTTCAGCCTAATTCACACTCTTCAGAGACTAGAGAAACCTCTTCATTTTATGGTACTTGGTGAACGAAAACGGCTGAACTAATTTGTTCAGGGTTTGTGTAGACATTGGCACGGTGAGCAGACATATGAAATGGCCTCAAAATCGGTGGTCAAACGGCTGAGAAATTAGCCATGTCGATTTGCCATTTTCAATACCTACGACCTCAATCATCATGCCGAAGCCTATACACTGTGTCTTCTGCAGGTAACAGTTTAATGAGATGACTGCATAAGGTGTAGAGGAGTACAATAGCCCTTTCTAGCATGCACGAGAGCGCTTCTCGTCTCAGTGCACAAGATTCTCTCTGTAGTGGGAGCAGAGTTCCCTCAGCCAGACAATAACACACCTGTTCAGCACATGTCACTGTACAGGCTGTAATGAACAAACACAGACGCACTGCGCTTAGATGCAGCTTAGTCTAGCTACAAACATTCTGTACTCTGCAGTCCTGTACTCTGATAATACAGACATGGGTCACAGGAACCGCAGCCTTGTTAAAACCGTTCAGGAATCCCTCACTTCTTGAGAAACAAGCTATCATTAACACAGGAGAGCAACCCACAACTAGTCGACAGGACAACATTGCTGCTCAGGCCATTGCTGCACAGCTACCATGTTAGGTCAGAGAACCTCACCGTGCTGCCCTCCATCTGAACCAGCCTGCCAAGCGGCTCATTGGGAGATAGAGGTCAGGGCAGAAATACCCACCCTGTCCCAGTTTATGATGAGAGTGTTTACCACAGACACGGCTAATATTACTCCCCTAGAATCGGGTTTCCACTTAGGCACTTTTTTAGGAGCATACTTTAACGATATTCACTGAGGACCACTGTGTTTACTGGGACTCTGACATCATGTGTTTGATGTTTACTATCATGGGCTGTGGTGTGTGTGTGTGTGTGTGTGTGTGTGTGTGTGTGTGTGTGTGTGTGTGTGTGTGTGTTGGTCATATTAGGGCAGACTGAAAAACTGACACTCAAAAACATGGCACTCTGTTATTCACTCTTTGTCTCCATCTTATTAAAGAAGAACATTAGTAATCAAGACCAACAAGGTCCCACCTTATCAATTAACAACCGTTCTGAGGTTACAGTACTGTATATCCTCCTCAAACCTCAAAGCATCTTATTCATATAACCAATTTGAGAAACAGGTTGTTACAGGATGCTTTTTTTCATGAGACCAAGTAGGGTGAGGACGAAGAGTGCGTGCCCTGGCCTTGTTCGGTCAAAAGCTTGTTCCATTTAGCCACAGTACAGTGTGTACTGTACTGAGAGATGAAACTCCTCACAGTCTGTGGAGACATAACATGTATCTGTACCATTGTGTAACAAGTCTGTTTAAAACCATTCCATTGCCACTATGCCAAAGCACGGATCAAACTGTGAGAGTTCTGGATGGCTCAGACCAAGCACCTGCTGAGGCTTCCTTTGTAGAGGGAGACTCTCCTGACTGGTGCATCATGGGGAACAGAAGCCAAAGTCTACAGACCAGGCTGAATTCTCTACTCTGTTCCCAGGCCGGGAGAATCTCTGTTTTGGGAGCAATAACTCAGAGAGAGAGAGAGAGAGTGAGAGAGAGAGAGAGAGAGAGAGAGAGAGAGAGAGAGAGAGAGAGTGAGAGAGAGAGAGAGAGAGAGAGAGAGAGAGAGTGTGTGAGTGTGTGTGTGTGTGTGTGTGTGTGTGTGTGTGTGTTTGTGTGTGTGTGTGTGCCTTTCACAACAACATGGGATTGAATACCGTTGATTAATACACTCAGTCAAAATAAAACATCCCTGAAATCTGTCTGCTATGAAATGTCTTTCAATCTTAGGTACATGAGGGATCCTTCTGCCTGTCTAAATCTTTTAACATGTAATTCCGTCGTTTCAGTGTGTCTGGCCAACTAAAGTCATGGCTCTTAAAATCACCGGGAGGGGGCTAGGGCTGGTGGTGCATAGTTCTCTTTCCATGCCATATCATTGAACATTCCCCAGATGTTGATATCCCTAATGCTGGATGCTGAGATGCTTCCCCCAAAGAATGTGCAGGAAAGACAGAGCTCCTTCTCTTTTCTCCTGTGCACTTGGCTAGTAATTATATTTCAGTAACACCATAGTATACATGTGTATAGTGTTGCCTTCTTGTGTGATTAATAAATCAAATCTATTACAAACATGGATACTTGCAGAGTGTCAATAGACAGGTTGAAAGGCAAATAAGGAGCTAGTACAGTACTTATTTAGGAGAAGTGCCTGGCCATCACCATATCTGGGTACACAAGAGACTTTTAGTCTTTTTTGGTTTATTTGATTACCGTAGTCAATGATTCAAAACTTAATGCAATGACATTGGGCTGATATAGATTGTGGTCGTGACCATCAGTTCTATTGGCAGAATCTAGATATCAGACACAGGTGCAGATCTTGTCACAAACTCTTGGTGATGGAGTGCTTCCTTCAAAACCGCATTACGTATATCACCAAATGTGGTCCTTCATTCAAAGTGTGCTGGACACACTTCATGGCCCAGTCCAACCCCAACTAAGAGGTAGAGCACAAATCCAGAACAGTATGTGCCCAGACACCATTTTATAGGCAGAACCCTGGAGGCTTTTTAAAGCCTTGGTCATCAACTGTACTCACTATCAATTACTCCCATAACTCTATGTTATGTTCCCATTCCCCAGACAGATTAGGCAGAAAATAGGTTTTCTATAATTATTCTATTTAGAAAACAAATGTCTATGTCATGAAGAGAAAATAGCATTTAGCGCCATTTTCTGGCCTATGAATCTACTGTCAACACAGTCGTCCCAAACACCTCCCAGACATGTGCGTGTCCCCCTGCTGCTCTAGGCTGCTCCTGGCTGTGGACGCAGACAGAGATAGAAAGCCCCATGACATCTGTCTCGGCTCCCCCCCATGGCACCACCTTTTAAACCATCCATGGCACCTCTCCTGGTCTGTGCTTCATAACAAGCAGGGCCCCAAATACTGTTCACAATTATGGTCATTAAAACACTACTGGCAAAATGGGGATTACATTTAAAAAAAAGAAATAATAATACTTTTACGGCGCAAGCATTTCTGTCATTAAAAATAAACATTTCACTATTACCCGAGGTGAGCATATAAAATATGTATGTTTCTCAAACAAATTGCCTCTTTTTATGGCTTCTCATGCTAACAAAGTATTATTATTGTATCCAGGTAATTAAGAAGCTTTAACAGAGGCAGAAGTTTTCCATGCACAGCCAAGACCAGAGCCGCTGTTAGTGTGAGTGCGGCAGAATAAAGCTTCAAGCGCAAGTGTGGCTGAGGGAAAAATTGCTCACTGTGCGTGCAAACAAATATTAGCCGTGGCGCTACAAGGGTAGAATTGGACTACCTCCATGTGCAGGGAGACACTTCCACTGATGAAAAACCTCATATTCCACCTCCGATCAGAGCTTCCCTCTCCAAGCCATTCAGACCTGCACTGTCCCTGATGGAAAAGACAGACACTTATCCTGCATTATTTAACTGCAGCAAACCTCTTACTTAGTACTCCAGGGAACTGTTCCTGGAAATATGAAGAAAAGACTCAGTGTCTGGATGTTCAGTGGCATGCAAGAATAATTGAAGCTGTCAAAATCGTAAAGTTGTAGGAAATCTCACCCAACAACACAAATGTGATAGCCAATTAACTAACCTTAATTGTTGTATGGGTCATGACAGTGTCTTCTAGAACACTCAAACACACTCAAACACTCAAAATAAATGTCTTTAAAAAAGACACAGGCTTTTTATGAGTCATATGACATCTGAAATTCGAAAAATCTGTCAAGGGCAGCTTATACAGCGTGTACAGTTATATAACAAGTGTGGGGGGGAAAGGTGCACTGAATTACTGATGCCCCATATGTAAAAGATGTAGAAGACATGTATAAGGCATAACACTATTCCGTAGATGCTGTTCTAGTCAGTGTGGCGGGTACACTACCTCTCTATAAAGGTGCCAAACAGCAGTCTGATGGTCTTCTGGATGTTCTCAGTGCACAACCAACTCCACTGGTCCTTCATCAGCAGACACAATATGTTCAGAGCTACGTCTGCAACGGCGGTGTCTAAAGCACAGGCGCGCGCACACACACACACACACACACACACACACACACACACACACACACACACACACACACACAGACACACAGTAAGTGTACATTATCACATACTGGACTATGACTTGGGATCCTCAAAACACACAGAGCAAACACATAGGCTAACAGTTTTGAAATATAACTGCAAGCGGCAATGGGGCGTGTTCCTACAGATATGCCCCCATAACCATAAATGGGGTGAGATTGACAGACACGAGGTAGACCTACAGACAGGTTATAGATTAACAGATAGGGGGTAGACCTACAGACAGCGGGGTAGACCACTCACCTAATATGGGCCAAGTTGAACTCATACTAAGCTATGATGAAGTACCCTAGGACCACGGGCCTGTAAGGTACCATTCATCTAATTATAGCCTGATATACATAGGCTACTATGCTATGATGATAATATACACTAAGCGTAAATACGAAAATGCATTGTGGATTAACCTTCCCAGGTTAATGACCATGTTGTATAGTTTATGTCAAGCATTTCATTACTTATAATGTGCTTACACTATTCTGCAAGCCTAGCATAGTATGCCAGCCCCATCTGACTGAATCAGGTAAAGCGGTCATGAGAAGATGAGTTTTTATATTATTCTATATTCTATATTAGCATTAGCCTTAGCTTTTAGCCAAAATGGTCAAATTTCAAAGGCCTGTTTTTTGAGATATCTGGAAATACTTCAACATCCAACTGAGTGGAAATGCCAGCATTCTGAAGTTAATTATTTACTTTTGGTTATTATAGCGCCACCTATGGTCTAATCATGGTCATTCTTTCTGTCATAGTTACTGATGCTCTCTAGTTGTGGCATGCCAATTTATAGCATTTTTGGTCAAGGACTTTTTGAGCTATTTGACCAAAGGGGGGAAAAGAATAATAAGAAGTATACCACCAATAACAATACTGTTCCTACTACGTAGTAGTAGTAGTAAGAACACTAACAAGAATAAAAGGCCTTCAGGCCTACACAGTTCTCCCTTAGACCAGTGATGTTATACTGCCCTCCAGTGGCTGTGCAGCATTACATCCATGCTTAAAACACAACTCTGAGTTGATTACACTCGTTTACAAAATCCCAACTGGATCGAAAATCCCAACTGTCTGGTGCTGCAAACGTATAGACTAAGATACAACCTAACCTGGCACTTTCTCCCTGGAAGCCTCGGTTATACACTGCATATACACAATGTCTTGAAGAGACAGAGGGTTATGATATCTCTGTAACATTTACACTGAGACAGTCCTCACACAAGACTTACTGTAGAGTAGAGATCAGCCGCGATTCACAACACTGCATCAAGTGTCCTGTAGGAATGGGCTGATGCCTTAGTAGAATAATCGTACCTGTCCCACGTGGTTTTCTCTCCCGACTCCCACTCTGTTCACAGGACCCCTTGCCCTGCTCAGAGTCCCTCACAGAGGGTCCCATCTGAAGGTCCTCCTGCTCCTTAATAAAGCTCTCCAGTCCAGACAAGGACAGGCCATGAAACACCTTCGGAAACGGCAATGGCAAAACATAGCCGTAAATCATTACAAAATATTTATGAATATGCTCAACTTAAACAGACCTGTGACAACATTTAAATTACATTCTTACGTTTTTGATGGCCTTGCACCAGAATATATACTTGCTTCAGCCATGTGAAGCGACACAAATGATCCCATGGGGGAGAAGGTGGGGTAACTTACAGTGCTACCTTTACTGAAGCAGTATGTCACTTTGGGCTGCATGTCCGGTATGTTGAGTGAGGGGGCAATTTTACTGGAGAACCTCAGCCGTGACCTGACACATCAAATGAAAACAAACAACCATCATAGGCAAAACGAGACATTTTATTGTCACATTACAGTATGACAACCTGTCTGCCAAGCCAGGAGGGTTATGTGAACTTCTTCGAGGAAAGTAGTTACTTTATCACCCTCTAATGAATTACTAGAGTGGTTTTCAGATGTTTGGATTTGGATTTCCCTTGAGTAATATATAAAACATGTAAGACACGTGGCCACTGACCAGCCTGTACTCATTTGTGACTGACAGTGCCAGAACTCACCTTTTCCTGCCATCTGGATGAGCCCTCGCATCAGAGTCTCCCTCCAGGTCCTCAGTGGGGCTCGGAGGCTCTGAGCGTGGGAAGGCTGTCTTCAGCGTGTCTAAAGCATTCATCATCTTCAGTCATGGTCAATATCCAGGTCAGGGGACACAAAGATCAAAGAAAAAACATTGTTAGCTTTACTAAAAGCATTTGCATACAAATATCTCCAAAATGCTCATCAGTAACCACAACTTCCAGTATACACTATTTGAATGTTGTAGTTCACCTTATCAATCCTTGACATAACAAATGGCTTTTTCTCAAAGGCCATTCTGGCATCTGTATGAAGTGCCAGAAACTCCTGCATCTCCCCACTTTGGGCTGTTTCAGGGATTGTGGACAATTGCTGGAGAAAAACAAAATAGCAAATATCAGAATACAATGCAACAGTAAAATTACAGGAACATACGAATCAGGACACTATTATTTTAAAGAAAAAAAAACATACTTTAATAAATGTATCCAGCTGGCCTCTCCGAGCCTCCACCTTCAACCAGTCAATATCTGCATTTCCAAACGGAAGATCGGGAAAAAGTTTCTTGGGTCCCTTGACATCTGAAATGCAGAAATTGTCGATCCTTTAGTGAGGATAGAGACTATTACATAGTGTGCACTGCAGAAAAATGTTCTGTTGGTGCTGAGGATGGGCCTCTTACTCTTTATCATCTTCTTAAGATCTGGCCTCTCTTCCAGGCGAGTTTGCAGATTGAGGAACTCGCTGTATCGACGGTTCACAGTGTGATAAGCAACATGTTGCAAATTGGCCAGGTTTTCTGAGTCAACAATTGTCTCATACTGTAGAAATGGAGCAGAAATTATTATAGCTTTACTTCTTAAATTTAGACCATATGAGTTTAATATTACACTGTAAGTGATTAGGTATAATGTTCTACTGATTAAAGGACCACTGCAGGCCTATATGATATTACTGTGATTCTTGCCATTGAAGATGACTTTATAACTGTAAGCATTCAGGCACTGAACATTGTGTTGGGCATGTTGAATGTATCTTGACGTGTTACCATCACAGTGTAAAGAGTGTAGGGGTGTGAGCCATGTTGAATGTATCTGGACGTGTTACCTTCACAGTGTAAAGAGTGTAGGGGTGTGAGCCTGTGCCACGGTGCTCCTTCGCTGTGACACTGCCAGTTACACGCAGATTCTGAATGATGGCTGGTCCATCTGGGTTGCTGAGGGGTTCAAAGGTGAAAGGGGTTAGACACAGCCCCCCTGGGGCACACGCCTGGGGGAGCTCCTGGGATATGCCGGCTGGCCAGTGGGGCTCCTCTGACACCAGCACCCTCGGCCCAAGAGACTTGAGGGGACCAAAGCATCCATACTCCCCATCCTCAAAGCCAACCACACCACAGACGGCAGCCGGAGTAGCACAGTCACAGAAACTATCTGCCTGGTCTTCCTCAGAGTCTGTCTGGATTAGGGACTCAACTGAGAGCTTTTTTGTTTCTGATGAGGGAGACTCCTGGTCTGAGTCTGTACCCTGATATAAACAGTTGGCTCTGAAAGGTCCAAGGAGATCCAGAGAGGAACTGTCAACTTTACCAACACATGACAGGCTTGCCCAACTGTCCAGTTGTGCATCCTCCTTCAAATCTGGCATCTGTTGGTATGGCTCAGTCAAAACAATGCTATCTGGCGCAGCTGTCTGGTCAGTTGAACTATTGCTGGAGTGGTCTTCAACCGAGGAGTTGGAACGGCATGTGGTCCAGGACTCATACAGCGTCTGACTTCTGTACAGAGGACGGAGCTCATCCTGAAGGGCCTCTGGCTGTTCTCTGGATTTTGTAAATACATCAATAATTGTCAGGTTGAGCCAGTCAGGGTCGGACACTCGGCTTACAAGGGGGAGTAGCACGTTGCATGTGACGAGTTCCCCGACCACATAGCGTCCTGTTCTGGTCTCCAGGTGAGGGTATGGGACAAGCGCGTGTAGAAGAATATCCACCAGAGCCCTGGCGTAACTGAGCTCAGTGGCTTCACTACTCAGAGCTGAGTGGGGAGCATCTTCTTCACTGTACAACGTCCAAAGGCTGGCACTGTCTCTCTGTTGCAACCCTGCCTCTGTTTTCGCCTCCTTGGCCATCAGGTAGCTCTGCAGGTGGCAGCCGCAGAGCTCCAGAGCCCTCTGCACCAGCACTCTCCTGTCTACCCGCTGCGCCCGCTTCTTCAGCTCCATGACTGACTCCAGCATGGCGTCCCGCACCTCACGCTCAAACTCCCCTCCCTCCTCGGACAGCAAGGTGCGGTACCAGGAGGACACAAAGTCACGGACCGCCTTGTAGACAGCACTGTGGATTTCATGGTCCAACCTCCATTCACTCTCAGCGGAGTGGAGGGCCGGCTGCACTCTACCAAGAGGAACAAAGTGCTCTAGGTGGAGGAGGCTGTTAGCATCGAGCACAGCACGGGACCCGAGCCAACCTCCAAGAACCACCAGGAGACTCGTGAAGAGGCAGAGCAGCCACACATTCACCAACAGATGGAAGAGGACCAACCATGTCAACAGCGCTACACAACCTAAAAGTCTTCGCTGCCCAAGGAGCTCTGATAGGGCCCAAGGGTTAGGACCTGGACTCTCTGTGGGAGGCATGTTCCTCAGTGCTGAGACCTGAATGAGTAACGGATAGCAAGAAATCACTCAAAATGTACCCATTTACATTATGGATGAACATTAACAATAACATACAGGTTATTTAGTTCTTATTAATGGTATAGCCACCAATTCATTCTGTGAATGTTCCTATGAAGCTACATGGAAAATATATCTCATGGTTGACTACCAGTTAGCCGACAGTCGATAGTGATGCGGAATACACATGAGTAACTTCATCTCCTCCTCAACCCCCACCGACTTGTATTAGTGACTGAAGTTACAGCGAGCACAATGACTCAGTGTAGTATATAGTGGCTTATATTGACTATTAAGGTAATAAGAGGGAGCAGGGTATATACAGGAATCTTGAGGTTAATTTCAATACCTCTAAGACCTTTTAAAGACCTTGTCAATATTTTTCCAGACTTCACCGCCACTTGGAGCTGTAACCGTTTACATCAGTGACACCTTTAACTTAACAGTTTTAGTTTGCAACAGACTAGACCACTATCATACAACACAATTTCCGGTTCATCTTTGTTTTTTAATAAAACTAATACATTCACGAACTTTTGCTTAAAGTTTTTAGGACTCAAACTCTTTGGACAGAGTCTAATTCTGAAAAAGACCTACACAATTCAAGACCTCATAAAATCGTGATAAGACTTTTTAGGACTTATTAAGGGTCTTGATTTTCCCAAAATTTATTTATCAACTTTTAATACTTTTCAAGACACCGCGGATACCCTGTGAAGTTACAGCGAGCACAGTGACTCAGTATATAGTGGCTTATATTGATTATTAAGGTGATAATAGAGAGAGAGAGAGAGAGAGAGAGAGAGAGAGAGAGAGAGAGAGAGAGAGAGAGAGAGAGAGAGAGAGAGAGAGAGAGAGAGAGAGAGAGAGAGAGAGAGAGAGAGAGAGAGAGAGAGAGATCTATTGTCGACTGAACAGTTGAATATCAAAAACCGTGGTATTGACAATGGGCAACAGACGCGGATATCGGGAATTAAAGCGCAGTGTTCAATCAATGTGTGATTGATATTTGTTTACTGATGCTACTATTGTTAAATACAACACATATATAATGGTTTTACAGTTTAAATGCTATGTCCAGGAATCGTCCAAACGGGGTTGACCTGCTGAGGTTAAGGTAGGGGTTACTTAGGGTTTGGGGTAGCCAGTCTATTTATCTACCTGGTAATCCTATTAGTTAGCTGTGTTTAGCTAGCTCGTTAGATAAATCACTGCATAGCTACATCCTTTCAAACTGGTCTTGAATTGATCTTGTTCAATGTATGAAACGATGACAATAGACGTACCAGAAACGTGATGAATATGCACAAGAAAGGCCTCAACCGCACATGTTCATGTGGAAGAAATAGCTTTTGTTTTCAACGTTTCTAGCTGCTGTCAAAGAGGAAGAAGTTTATACGTCAATGACATCTGTTTACTTCCTGGTTCCCATGGTACCCACTTCCTCGTCTACGAGCTCGACTCCGTGAAACGTCAATATTGCTACCTACTGCCACCTAACGTTCACCAACGGTAGATGGCATTCCAATCACCAATCGTGCATGTGCTGAAACCTTATCAAACGTACTCTCTATGCCATGGTATTAACAGTGGCTGAAACCAACCAGAGGGAAATTAGACTTTATTTTCGACATGTTCATTCTATCCTCCTGCATGACAACTGGAAAATAAAGGTGTTGACGCATGTCAATTTGCTTTCATGACTTTGCCAGTCCAGACTAGGACTGACTGAGACCTATGGAGAGTGGGGTAAGAATTGACTTGTGTTGTCCTCTAGGCAAGGAAAAACATGTCACCCTGGTATGACCTGTTCCCGGTTGCCGCTTCCCGCGTCGGTTTCACCAGCTGCTGTCACATACATCACACAATCACACGGTCTGGTGAAAAGGTCTGCATGTCGTTAATTCTCAAATCGCGCAAATGACCAAAAAAGAAAAAAGCGTAGCAATTCAGGCTAATCTTTAGCTAAATGATTCACATGGTTTTATACACTGGCAAAACCACCAACATGTATGATATATACTTTTAGACTTCAGTGTTTCCTCCAGGATTTTTCACATTAGTGGCGGAGCGCTCATTTTTCTCTGCACGCGATTTGTTTTCGCGTGCATGCGCATAAAACGCGCACTGGCGCTCAAAACAAAGACGTAATTTCACCAAATACTAGAGGGTGGCAACAATTATAATTTCTTAAATCATTAGTCATTAAAGCCGAGCAGTTGATTTTATATAGAAGGTGATCAAATACCAATATATCCTACAGCTGCAGCGGAACATGCGGAATGCGCATTACACACACACACACACACACACACACACACACACACACACACACACACACACACACACACACACACACACACACACACACACACACACACACAGATCAATACGAAGTAGGCCTACATGAGAGTACACACACAAAACCGGCTAACGTTACTCATTAACTGTTTACACAAGTAAAATCACAGTGTGACAGTCAGATGGAGCATTCGGTAAACAACAACAGCAAGGTAATGCTATCAGTTGAGTTAAAGAAAACAAACTCTTACCTTTGAGTTTGGCGGCCTGCCACGAATAAATGCATATAGAGGAAAAACTGGACTTGGATAACTTTGCTTTGACATAACAGTCATTATACCTGACATTTTACCATGTGCTTCTCTCCATCACAGCCAGATAGAAATGATGGGGCCTTCCTGAATTTATGGACACATGACAACAAATGGGTACAGTTGCCTAGATACAGGGGGTGGGTCAACTTACCCACTGGCTCCTGTTACCCCACTCTCCCCTATAGGCCATCATCCTGTCTAAGGAATGGCATGAGCCAGCCACATGAAATAAAGACAAACACATGTGTCATCACATGACATCTCTTTATTTAAAAATATGAAAGTATTAACATGCATAGCCTTCCGTGCTGGCAAGTGGCCACCGGACCATATACATTTACATTAAAGCATTTAGCAGACACCATATTCCAAAGCGACTTACAATCGATACATTTGACTAAGCAAGTGAATCATCAATTCACCAGTCGTAGCAGGAAGAGTAATTTAGTTCAGGCCAGGGGCCATTGGCAGTCGTCATGATAGAAGATGAAGAATGGGGGGTAACATGAAAACATTTGGGGAGATTGAACACAGATGGGCAGCAGCATTCTGGATGAGCTGCAGAGGTCTGATGGCGGAGGCGGGGAGCCCGGCCAGGAGTGCGTTGCAGGAGTCAAGGCGGAAGAGGACCAGTGACTGGGTCAAGAGTTGTGCTGCCTGTTATTAGCCTGTTCTTCCTTGTAATGTAGCCTAGTGAAAAGAGTTTCACAAATCACCCTAAGCCTTGATTATGGTTATATTTGATTGATCCCATGGAGATGGACAGACTGCTTCAACGCAAAAATGGCACAGGCCTACAGATGTTGTTATTCAGCCTTGCATACATGTTTTTTCTGAAAGGGGCAAATCTGCTCATTACAGGTCCAGCAACTTTGCAGAGGGTGAGGCTCAGAGATGGTGTCCTGGTGGCAATGGTTGCACCCGCCGTTGGGGCCCCTCTTGCTGCGTATCAGCTGTCGGAGCTCTTTACGCGTTTTGGCATCCATGCAGAGGGCCACATCCACGACTTCTATCCGGGTGGGATCCCACACGCAGTCCTCTTCACGGCCAGACTTAATAGAGGTCATGCCGCAGTTTGGTGGCACCCAGGCACTGTCATAACCGTTCTGGTGCCAAGTTTTCTGAAACTGGTGGTTGTCACAGTCGATCTTCTTGACTTTTCCTACCCGCACCTTTAATTTAAATACTATTGAGTCCTTCTTGTCAGTATTTTGAGGGTAACACTTTGCTTTATCGATGTTGCGGCTCACATACACCCCAGGTCCCAACAATCCACTGCTGGAGCACTGAAACCCTTTGGAGATTATAGCCCGGGCAAGTTTCAGGTGTGTGCCATGGAACATGGTATAGACGCGTCCTGTCCTGGGCTCCTCACCTGCATGGAGTGGCTTTCTCTCTTCCATTGCATTCCAACCAGAGAACGTGATTTCCATCTTAATAAGTGCAAATGAATCTGTGGAAAATGCAGGACATTTTAGACTATTCAAATCGCATAGGCTTCTTTCTGGCTCATAATATTCAACATCCTCAGTCCCATAATATTCAACATCCTCAATTGTCCAAGGACTCAGTTACATTATGCATATACTTAATATAAGTATCACTTAAAACGTAACAGTTTTACATATAAAACATGTAATAGTAAACGATTGTTACCCGTGTGCGGTCTTCCACTTTCGAAACCTTCACTTTCGTTTCTTTCCTAAACCTCGCTACCACGTCTTATTACTTATCTGTGTTCCAATAGTTGAATCCGCCCACCTACTTCCGATCACTGTAACTGTATGTCAATTGTGATGTCTTCAAAATAATAGCGCCCAATAAACTTGTTTAAGCATTTAGATTGATTAAATATGGATAAAGAACCGCAACTTTGTGTATAGACCATTATGTGTGTCCTATGCAGTGCAAACAGGTCACTTAAGTGTGTGGCCAGAGTAAATAGCCAAAAACGTTTGCTAAGACATCAGACTCAAACTCATTTGATCCATATTCTAGAAGTGTTGCCGGGTAGAGTGGTACCAGACATTAATTGAAATCTTTGTCCAGTTTATACAAATATAATGTGTAAAATGACATGGCACCAACCTATACATTTATAAAATCTAAAATACTTTTTCAAAATTGTATATAGTTTCTGTTTTTTTTTTTATGTTAACCTTTATTTTGAATCCGCAAAAACGAAACTGGAAGTCGCAATGGAGCTAGAATGTGAAAGTTCGAGCACAGGTACGTTTGGAACAGTTGGAGCAGAGAACAAACCACACAGTAGGGGGCAGCAGAGGTCTTTGTCACGAGCCTCATTTGTAAACATTGCGTTCGCACAAAAGAAGGTGTGCCACTTTTAAGCAAACTTTCCAAGTGCTGCTTACATTGCGGTGGATACGACCCCTAATGTGTTAGTGTTGGAGCTAGCAGCCTTGTTGTATGGTGGTACAAGTTGTTATTATCAGTAAACTGGAGATAAACAGAACAACGAGTTGTCGTGCATGTCCTTCGCCTCCTGTGAGTATTATTTTATCAAGACAGAAGATCCTGACAGCATTTGGAGAAAGCTACTTTTCTAGGCTACAGTCACAGTACAAGACAATAATATAGCTCATCATTATGACCATATTATTAACTTGCTGACTCAGTGTTCACTGCTGACTCCCGCCATGGCGTTCTCATGAACACTCAGACTATTCTTTAAAACACAAGCCCATATTTGTATCTTGTAAAAGTATTTTAAAACAAATGAAATGTTCCATAGATAGTCTAGAGTAGGCTACATCTTTCAGCTCACCATGATGTTATTCTCTACTCGTTTTAAAACTCCTTATTACACAAGTATCCTATGCTTTTATTATTATAATTATTATTGTTATTATTATTGTTATTGTTATTGTTATTGTTATTATTATTATTATTATTATTTAGCTGTATTTTATTTGTATTTTGGTACCAATTACCAATTAATACCAGCAATATTATAATTATTTCAGTACTACACTGTAATTTAGATTATGATACACACAGCAGACAGGGAACCTGCTCTTCTGGGTGGGAACCTGCACAGCCGGGTATAAGATGATTTAGATTTTTTTGATTGCAAGAAGGCGGGGGAAAAGGGAACAAAGGGGCAGGTGTGATCCCACCCCCTGATGTAATCAGTGTGTCTGCTTTATTACAAGATAAAAACATCACAAGCTACATCAAGAACAATTATGCTGTCTTTCTCTTCCACTGCTCCCCAACCCCTCTAGCATTCTATAACGCCCCGCCTCCATGATGATGAGAAGCAGTTAAGTGTAGAGCTCACACTAGTGTGCAGTGGACTGTTTACAGACTGTTTACACTACATTACAGAAGAACCCTGTTGAAATAAAAGGAAGCGAGTGACTTGTGCGTTTGAATACTCAACACTATTTGGATCATGTCACCTGTGAAGCTTCAGATCCAAGGTAAGGTTATATATATAAATGTTTCCTTTACACCAAATGCTTGCAGAGACAACCAGTGATGTATCAAAGGTTACCAGCAGGAAAACATTTTTGTTAGTTTATTCAAGAGGAATCTAAGTTACAGTTTTTCTTGAATGCTTGCTTCAACCATTTCACATTACCACCACATTCCAACCACAATAACATATAAAACCTACAAAAACAGTCCTTTTTTGTTGTTGCTAAATAGTTCTCATTGATATCACACAAAATGCTAATGTAAGCACCTTTTTTATCTAGCGAGCTGCTTCTTTCTGAATATTTTAGATACATTTTATTCAATATAGCAATCATTCATATTCAAGTGAACATGTCAAATGAATTTACCTTTGTTTTCAGTTGAAAGTTGGTCAACCTGCACAATGTATATAGATCGTTATAGTTAGGCTACTGTTTAGTATCATTATGAAATTAATGGTGGAATACATTTTTCATTAGATTACAAATTATACTATGTTGCACTGATTTGCTTTTTGTGGTCATGTACTGTATTCTAATTTTGCAGAGTTGTACTGTAAGGCATTTTGCTAAATAAATTTGATGTTTTGGCAAACGTGTTTAGGAGACAAACAAGTCAACATTCCCTCCCGAATAATTTTGCAGGCCTAACTTTGTCTAGCTTTGGCTTTCATTTAAATATTGTGAAAGATGTCCCGTCAGGACGTGTAAAAGTACTGTTCTCTGTTAGTAATTACATGCAGCTGTCGGATGTACTGTATGAACAGCGATCTTCAAGTTCACTGTGAGGAGCATCTAGAGAGAACTATAGAATACTTTTAATAAGGTTAATTGGATTCATCTTTTGCCAACTTAACAGCGTTCATAAGACTACATGATTAATGTATCATAGAACCTCCCTTGCACAACTGACCCCTCTAATACACTATGAAAGTATAAACTTCAGAAAATGAACTGGAGACATCATTTTTGGAGACATGCATCATTGTTATGATTAGCAAGATTTTGTCAGTGCAGTAGCAAATTAACAGTAAATTCCTCAATTTACCTTACCCGTAAGCTGAGTAAACCTTGGGCCAAATCAGAACATATTTACAGTGTGTTAGCAACCAATCAGATTTACTTTTTCTAGCAATCATAACAGTGATTATGATTCCAAAAATGAATTGACTCTAATTATGTTTATATTTTGTAGTTTGTAAGACTTTCATAGTTGAAGTCTACAGTATAATCTAAAGTGTAAAGTACACTCTAAACCCTCTAATTCTAATTTGCCACACTGTGCAGAAATGCACAAATATAATACACATTTGAGCCACCCTGTCGTGTACAGTAGAATACAGTTGCGTGTACAGGATAGACTACACCGTGAGTGTACAGGAAAACAAACAAAGAAAGAATAGTAGACAATATAACTGCACTTAACATAAATATGTATTTCCATAATCCTGGCACTAATATGAACCTGTCCTCTGCCTGAACCATCCAAGACAGACACAATAATTTAAAGAGGATAAGAATAGGATAGCATGTAGATAGATGGACTGTCATCACATAGCACAGTGCACACTGTGCTGTGTAGATTACATAAATATCCACCATCAGAAATGTCATCCTTCTGATACACGGTATCGACATTGACACACATAGTACTTGAAGTACTTGTGCTTCTGAAGAGAAATTTAATTAGTTCGATTATTAGAGTTAATTTATGTAAGACAAGTATTGATATTGATATTGTCTATTCATCTTCAATATAGCCTAATGTGACTGTTAGGTCAACAAATCTATTTGTGAGACACACGCTCCAGAGTATAAAAAAAAAGTACATAAATATGAGCAGGCCTATGGCAAATTAGTAGAAGTTGTGATTGTGTTTAATCTTTGTCATTGAGTTGGTCATTCAACTCCTTTTATTTGACTTGAGGTTAAACAGTGACAGTATGACCTGGAAGTTCCTCCCCTCTTTGTATAAATATGCACCCATTAGTAGAATCATTTCACTTTTTACGACAGCGTAAAGGTTTAACATCCTGTAAACTCAACATGGGTTTTTTTGTTAGCTGGACTTGGTTTGCAGCGCTGGCTTTATGTCCTGTCTATATGGGTAAGTTCCTTTATTCAATATAGACTTTGCATTGCAATGCAACTTCAGTCTATTGTTACCTTTTGTTTTTAAATCTTTTACTCACATTTGTGGGTAGGATCTTGTATGATGCAGCATAGGGGGTGTCATGGGAACGCTTAACATAAATGTAGGTCTATCCATTAAGTTTTGGTATTTTTCAATTAATTCGATATGAAACTTCACGTATGACATCATAATTGTTGTTATCTGTGTAAATAGATCCTCTTGAATACTCTTTCATAATAAGAAGTGGGGCAACCTTGGTTTTAGTTTCATAACATGAATTTTCTGCTGCTCATCATCTTCATATAGCTTGTCTATTTCTTATAGACAATTATAAACCATAATGTAAGAAACTACAACAGTATTCATCATAGTGACCCTGTGAACTAAATGCCAGAGACTGGCAGGCAGTGTTGTAGTCGAGTCCGTAAATCTCGAGTCAGAGTCGAGTCCGAGTCCCCAGTGTTCAAGTCCAAGTCGAGTCACGAGTCACCAAAGAAGATAATGCTCGAGTCCGAGTCAAGTCCGAGTCCTCCATGCTCGAGCCTGAGTCGAGTCACGAGTCCCGAAAATCAGGACTCGAGTCTGAGTCCTGGACTTGAGTACTACAACACTGTTGCCAGCTGCATTTAAATCTGAAAATGATTGCCCTGAATGAGAAGTCTGCAGGTCAATGTGATTCAGATTGTTGTGTTTCTGCAGATGAGACCATTCCGTCTGATGGTTCTAAGCACGAGAAGCCCTGCTTCACAGAGATGAAGGGGCTACAGAGTATTGCCCCTCTGGTACGCTCTGTGAATGAGACCCCCGAGGCCATCGCCACCGAGGTGCGTGGGACCATCCCCTCCTGGATCCATGGCAGTCTTCTCCGAAATGGGCCAGGAAAGTTTGAGTTTGGAAACCAACAGTGAGTCAAACTAAAACAACAAGTTGATGAAAGATCCATTACCTCTACAGTTCACAGGTTTCAATTCTTTTTGCATTAATCTATCTCCACTTAATAGACTAATAATATTCCCACTGTACGCCTCTCAGATTCAACCACTGGTTTGATGGAATGGCCATGCTGCATCAGTTTAAGATCGAGGATGGACAGGTGACATACAAGAGCCGCTTCCTGCAAAGTGACTCCTACAAGAAGAACAGCGAGAGGGACCGTATCATGGTTTCAGAATTTGGCACTTTAGCCATGCCCGACCCCTGCAAAAACTTCTTCCAACGCTTCCTCTCTCGCTTTGAGATGCAACGTAAGTCATGTAGAGGGAGGGGTTAATGAGGCAAGCAGCTGTGCAGTTCATGTAACATGCTAGCATTCAAATTCCCAATTCTCCTTACTGGTTTTAGCATAGACTCAATTCCTTAAATCCTTAATTTGTGTTGTTGTTTTGGTACAAAGTTGAGAGATAGGGATAGGGGAAATGTGATTACTTTGTGCGCATCAGTGCGCCTTTAACACTCAGGTTAAACTTGTTTAAATAATTTATTCTTAAAGTTGTAGCATGTAGTTTTGTGTGTCTTTGGCGACACTGTCTGAAAAATTAAAATGTGCTATGTTTGTTTTCTAATAGTGGCAAATGTGCATATCCACAAAACATACAAATAGTAGCCTACGTAGTTATCTAATGGTATTTTAATAGTCTCTTCATCCCATATTGAATTTGGGTATAGCGTAATGGTCTATAGGCATACAGTAGTAGGCTACTATTGTTATATAATGATCTACTGTATAGGCTTCTATTGTACAGTACAAGCTGCAGTCTGCAGATAGCAGGTCATGCAAGTCATGTAGCTGTTACTGAACAGTATTTGTGCTCCTTTCTGAAGCAGAGGTTAAAAAATAAAATTAAAAAACACAGACGGTATGTTTCTGACTATCTATTCCAAAAATATACAAATTATATATTGTGACAATATTTGCCAGCCTGGCAAAGTTTATGACCTGAGAATCAGTTCATTCTAATTCCACTGTAATTTCCATGGTTGCGTTGCAGTGTGGTTTTCAGATTCTTATGAGATAGTTTAAACAAATCTGACAACGGGAGCACTATTTTAAACCAAGTCATTCAAATTAAATTAAAGTTCTGCAGTAAATGAGCCGCGCCTGTCTTCATACTTTGGGTTGTAAAGCTGCAGTCCGAGCAGCAGGGGAATAGATGCCCGTAATGATTGATGACGGTCCTGGGCTGTATAATATCATCGGTTGGCGAAAACAAGAGATGAGTAGTCATTTCCTCTTGCGTTTTTGTAAACAACCGCGACTTTCAAATAAGAGTGTAAGCCAGAAGCCATGTAGTCAATTACTAATGCATATAAACAGTTTGCATTCATTCCTTATTTTCCACTTTTTTCCACTACAGAGCCAACAGACAATGCAAATGTCAACTTTGTCAAATACAAGGGTGACTACTACGTCAGCACAGAGACCAACTTCATGCACAGAGTGGACCCAGAGAGTCTAGAGAGCATGGAAAAGGTAGAAGAGAAACAAACAAAACAAAAAGCTCCAAAACCACTTTCACAAGTCTTGTGATTTACGCAATCCCATAAAACCCTTTGTTGATCTCATTTTAATTGCTTTTTCTTTTCTTTTTTTATTGCTGAATTAAGGGGAATTAGAGCATACAGTCATGACATGACACTTGGTGGTTGCCCCCAGTCAGCTGACAATGACAATTGTGTACCTGGAATGTTCTCTGTATTTTAGGTGGACTGGAGCAAGTTCATTGCTGTGAATGGGGCCACTGCCCACCCCCACACTGACCCTGATGGCACATCATATAACATGGGCAACTCTTATGGAGTCAAAGGTCAGACAAACAGTACATATGTAAAACAAACAAAAGAAAAAATCACTGTTTACTGACCTCTTCATCCCCACTACCCCCCTGTAATATTGTTCCTTCTTCTAGCATTGTGCATGCCAATGGCCCCTGGTCCTAGCATAGATTTGTTTTTCTTATGATGGCTTATGGATAGATGATTCACTTACTTACACAAATGTATTTGTTGTAAGTCACTTTGGATAAAGGTGTCTGCTAAATGCCAAAAATGTAAATGTAATCTCAAACCTCTCTGACACAAGTGAAAGCCAAACAAGCCAAGTGTGCTATTGACAGCAAAGAGATATTTATAATCATAATCTACAAAATGAATGTTTTGCTGTGCAGTGAGCTCAGATAATTCTAGGGTTAGCTGTTACCCTTGTTCATAGGGGGAGGTTCATTTAGGGGACAAATTCCATTTTCTCGAAACAGGGTAAAATGGCATGACAACCCCTTACATAACAGATGTTCTGTTTGCTCATGTTGACTGGTTCTGTTAATGCTGACCAATGGCAACATAAAACACATACAATATAATAATAATAATAATAATAATAATAATAATAACAATAATAATAATAATACCGGTACCTTTTAATTGTATAGCACTTTTCCTGCAAATGTTGCATCTCAAAGTGCTTATATAGATCTTATATATATATATATATATATATATATATATATATATATATATAGCTTGTACACCAGCTTGTATACAATCTTTATGACAGGATATACAGTATATGTTGTATGTAATCAGAATGTAATGACATGCATGTTTTTGTGTTTAAAAAGTTGTGTTAAATGATTGGGCCACAGTATGATCATAGTTTGTGTTTCCAGGAGCCCTGTATAACATCATCAGCGTGCCCCCTGAGAAGACAGGACCCAATGACACTCTGCAGGGGGCCAAAGTGCTGTGTTCCATTGTACCGATGGACAAGGCCAGGCCCTCCTACTACCACAGCTTCGGTAAACCAAACACCCCCCCCCCACACCTGCACCACCACTGTAGTCATACCCCCCACCCCCCCAACCACTACACAATGTTGAAGGTTATTTCAGTATTGCAGGAGAATGGCTGTAGATGTGATTTTCAAATGTTTTTCTTCCTATAGCTATGTCACAGAACTATGTGGTGTTCATTGAGCAGCCCATAAAGATGGACCTGTTGAAGATAGTCACAGCTAAGCTGAGGGGGAGAGCTCTGAGTGAGGGCATCTACTGGGACCCCACCCAGGAGACATTCTTCCACCTTGTTGACAAGCGCACCGGAAAGGTGAGATGTGGGTAGGGCAGGGGATGTGACTGGTGGGGAGGGGGTCTTGATCCTAACTGACGACCTGCTCTAACTCTGGTTATAATGCAACGTGAAAATACTTCAATTTGGCACTTTAAATAAATTCTATATTACATTGATTCTTGAAGAATCTAACTTAAAATTTCTCATGAGTGGGTGGGGGTATTTTGGAGTAAATAGTGTTAATTTGCAAAAATCACCCATATGCAATAATGGTAACTACATTCTGCATTTAATTTGATCTTGCTTTTATGTAACATGGTGTACTCTCTCCCTCATCTGTACTCTAGGTCAGCTCAGTGAAGTTCCACACAAAGCCTCTGTCCACCTTCCATCAGATCAATGCCTTTGAGGAGGACGGCTTCCTGGTGCTAGACATGTGCGCCTCAGACAACGGAGAAGCCATCAACAACTTCCTCATCCAGAACTTACGCAAGTCAGGGGAGGCACTGGATGAGGTCAGCATGCAATCATTCATACAAACAGATGCACACATGCAAGCACACACACACACACACACACACACACACACACACACACACACACACACACACACACACACACACACACACACACACACACACACACACAGACAGACACAAACATACACACACACGCACACGCATGCACGCACGCACATAAACACACATACTGCAAATAAACACAGGCACATGTTGCCCTGATAGACTAGATCTAAATTCGGGATAGTTAGGGATATTTCACCCAAATTACAAAATAATATATTTGTTTGTTTACCCAGAAATTGGTTTAAATAACAAACTTCAATCAACAGATATCTAAACACATGTCCATGAGCACACACGGATACTCAAAACACACAGGCATACTGTCCAAAACACATTCATTAACACATAACATGCATATCCTTTAGGATTAGATAGGATTAGTATTAAATGTGCACATGCTCTCCCTTCCCTAGGTATACAACGGCGTAAGCAGAGCGTTCCCTAGACGTTTTGTGTTGCCCCTTAATGTGACTAATGAGACACCAACAGGTGTGAACTTGAACACACGTCCCTCAAGCCTGGCCACTTGTGTGAAAACTGATAAAGATCAGGTACGTTGGAAATGTACTGTCTTGTTTTTTCTCTGTTTAGTGTGAGAACATTAGGGAGGGGTTACTGTAAAGAACTGTAAAGTCAAAACGTTATGACATGACATGTTTGTCAGAGACATGGAGGTGGTGGTTGATTGATGACAGTAAAGAGTCTGTCACCTTCCCTTTGTGTCATCAGGTGTTCTGCCAACATGAGGATCTCCATGGAGACGACCTTCATGAGTATGGTGGTTTGGAGTTTCCTCAGATCAACTATGGCAAGTACAACACACGTCCCTACCGCTACTTCTACGGCTGTGGGTTCAAGCATCTGGTGGGAGACTCGCTCCTAAAGATGGACCTGGAGGGCAAGAAACTCAAGGTGGGTTGAATACCTCTCTGGAACTGAGCTACATTTCACTTGTATGCACGCATGCACACTCACACTCACACGCACATACACAGTGGATTACAAGAACAGATTATTTGATTCTGTCAAGGCTGGTCACACTGCTTAGAGAAGTTACTAATCAACTGCATGAGGGTCCTATATTATCACATTTTAAAGGTGTACCATAACAAGGGAGGAAGTTCTCCACCATAGACTGTGACTGTGGTGTGTCTGACCCCAGGTTTGGTACCAGAAGGGCCTGTACCCGTCAGAGCCTGTGTTTGTCCCGTCACCAGACGCAGTTGACGAAGACAGTGGGGTCATTCTCTCTGTAGTGATCAATCCCACAGAGGTAAGTCACTACAGATTAGATTAGATTAGATTAGATTCAATTCAACGTTATTGTCATCGCAGAGTACAAGTACAATACAACGAAATGCAGGTTTTCCAAAATGTTTTACATTTGCTTTGAAATTTGGCATTTGAAGTAAAAAATAATACCCAAAATGTTGAAACAACAACACTATCAGTGTCAGTATCACTCACACCTGCCTGGTTATTCTCCCCTCTGAGAAATGTATTGACAGTTTCACACTTCTCTAGGGTGTTGATTCTATCAACAACTTAGTAACCAGTTACAGTCTCATAGCCTTGCCAGACTGACATGGAGATTCATTTATAATATCTTCCCCTAACAGGACAAGAGCACATTTCTCCTGGTTCTGGATGCAAAGACATTTGAGGAGCTTGGAAGAGCGGAGGTGCCTGTGAACATTCCCTACGGCTTCCATGGAGCCTTCAATGCCATTACCAACATGACTGTCGCTCACTCCTAATGGAATGCACTTATATAGCGCCTTAGTCCAAAATTCCACCATGCAAGGCGCCAGCCTGCTCATTGGGAGCAATTTGGGATTCAGTGTCTTGTCCAAGGACACCTCGACACGTGGCGACCCGAGATCGAACCGCAGAACTGCCGACCTTGTGATCATGAGCCACAGCCTCCCCTTCTGACACCTCGATGGTCTGACATACTGAGTATTCACAGATAGGACAGAACAATACTTATTCACATAATATGCCTACAATTTGCAAACCATGTGCCAAGCAGTCAGAACTCACAATGTCTCCACTGGTTGCATTAACTGAATGTGTTAGAAGGGAGATTACATACTGTACTGCTACTGCAGTATCACATCAATAAGAACTATCCAATTGTTGCTTCCTTCAATATAACCTTTCTGATGACATTGTATTATATACAACTTATTACTGTGGCCTGAGTGGGTGCAAATCCCCATTTAACTTTAATGCATGACTTACATTAAAGTAGCCTACAAGGGAATATATCTCAACGTAGGATTCTGCCCTTCATTTTAACCTAAACTGAAGCATGTCATTTTGCACATATTACACACTGAAAATGCTATTTTTCCAAAAAAAGGTGCTCTTCACTGACCATTCTTTATCATATGATCTTATTCCTTGATCGCGACCAATGTTTTCATGGCCAGACATAATGACTTCAAATTGAGAATTCTTCTTCTCAATCATACACTGAAATCTACATACCGGTACTGGGACTTTAACCACTAACAATCTTTTGATACATGTACTTTTCTTATATTTGATATACAATATAAATCATTGTTTATTTTGTAATGTGATTCATTGCATAACAATTGTTGAATTAAACAGTATTCCTACAAAAGCAACGCCAGACTGTCAGTCTATACATTTTGAGAGTGGGCAAGTGGACATGACCAACTAACACAGGTTAACATTACATTATATCTGACTCCAAGACATATTTTATGATGAATAATTATTGATAATGATTGACACTCGATCATACTAGATCCAGTGTGTTACAGTAAGAATCCCAATATGCTATGACCATGCATAAGTAAAAAATTGTCGTGTTTACACATGGTACGACACCTAATGCTAGTAAATCAGTCTACGTGTTGTTAACTATGCATGTGACCATTAGACATTAATGGTGAACTCTGTGATAATCTGGTCATGACTATGTCGTGCTGTTTTAACAGAACCGTTATCTAGCACACATCATCATATTGACACACATAGGATGAGAATGAGAATAGAAATAATGAGTATTAAAAAATGAACCAGTTTAATAGTTTCAAAGAAACATACAAAATAAACAAACTGCAGTAAACTAATGAAAGTTTAACCATGTGTTTAATGCTATGTGTATCCTGGTCTGGACACACAGGGGTTGGTGCTTAACCCGAAAAACTCAAATAATGCATTTATTGCTGTTTTTCAATATACAACATCGACATCGATGGGAGAGACCTGTTGGCCTAGTACCAGGGGTGCTCAATACGTCGATCGCAAAGGTAGTATGGATAGATCGCATGGCATTGAAAAGAAAAAGAAAAAAAAAGTTCGCCTATCATCCATCCTCACTATGGCTTTTGCCACTTGATTGACGTACAGGTGAGCCAGTCTGAGATCTGATCTTTTCACCTAACACCTAACACAGGTTCACCACGCATGCGCAGTCAACAGCGCCAACTACAAAATACCGGCGAGACTAATTAACTAGTTAGCCTTCCAATTTCTACTATTTACTATATAATACTAAAGAAAGGGTATACAAATGAGTGGGGAAGCTGGACCAAGTAAGAAACCAATAACGTACAACTTCCATCCAGAATGGTAGGAGGACTTTTTTACACGATGTGATATTGGAAATGCGTCTGTCTGATCTGCAAATCTACGAAGGCTATTTCGAAGAAGGGAAATGTGGCAAAAGAGCGTACAGCTGCAATGATAGCTTCTTATCGCGTCAGTCACGTTCTTGTTAAACACAAGAAGTCATTCAAAGACGGCGAAATTGTGAAAAAAGCGTTTCTCGAGGTTGCAGATTGCCTTTTCGATGACAGATCCACAGTGGCTGATGACACCTTGCAAGCCTGCCGACACCTTGCAACCAGCTCCTACAGCCCTGACTACTAGAGACTAGCTGCCTCCTCCCAGTGCCAGGTCTCCCACTAAGGTAGAGAAATGCATTTATTTCCTCCTTTCAAACTAGGGAACTACCTGTTTTGTATTGTATCTGGTTTACTTTTCTGTTTGTTGGATCAGTAGTTGGCTATGGTACTGCAGACTGGCTGTCAGTGTGTGAGTGAGTGAGTGAGTGAGTGAGTGAGAGAGAGAGAGAGAGAGAGAGAGAGAGAGAGAGAGAGAGAGAGAGAGAGAGAGAGAGAGAGAGAGAGAGAGAGAGAGAGAGAGAGAGAGAGAGAGAGAGAGAGAGAGGGGGGGGGGGTTTGTGCTATGGCTCCCTATGCAGACTGGCAAATGTGTGTGTGTGTGTGTGTGTGTGTGTGTGTGTGTGTGTGTGTGTGTGTGTGTGTGTGTGTGTGTGTGTGTGTGTGTGTGTGTGTGTGAATAGCAAAGAGGGAGGGTTTGTGTGGCTGTGTGACAGAGAGAGAGAGAAAGTGTATTGTGAGTTTACTATGCAGGCTGGGAACTGTGTGTGTGTGTGTGTGTGTGTGTGTGTGTGTGTGTGTGTTTGTAGTACGTGCGTGTACGTTTGCGATGTTGAAACTAGACTGGTAGATCTTGGCAGACTGGCTACTTGAAAAGTAGATCTTGGTTCAAAAAAGTGTGGGCACCCCAATTAACACATTACAATAGAAAATGAATTTCCAACAGGTCGGCTGCAAGAGTGTCTAGCTTAGACACTCATAATGATGAAGAGTAAACTGGATTACTTCATGAAAACTACAACAAAATAAACATCACAAGCTAAATAAAAAAGCTAGATAAAAGCTTACTTACTACTGGGCAGAGAGACAGATTAGAGATTAAATGCACCCTAGAGGGCAGTATACCCACAGCACATCTAGTGAGAGTGTACAGTACACCAATTGGCTCTAAACAGTTACTACCATAATTAATACATTATATTGTATTCCCATTTCTTTTACTTGACAGGGCGACACATTGATTCAGATTAAGGCACTGCAAAGTACAGAAACCATTAAAACATTTATGTATTCTGTCCAGGGGAAACTTTTGCTATTTATATCACTGTCAGCCATAGCTAAACTCTGCAGTGCATACAAGTGAACATGTGATGATTATGTCAATGTTAATGAGTGAGTGTACATTGAGTATTTATTAGATGTCCATGGCTGTCTGACTATTCTACTACTGTATAGTGTCTGTCATTGTGTCAGCGTCTGTTACTATCACAATCTTTGTCTACATCTCTATTATAAACATCTCAGGACACCGCAGTGTGTGTGTGTGTGTGTGTGTGTGTGTGTGTGTGTGTGTGTGTTAGGGCTGCACGATTAATCGATTTTAAATCGAAATCGCGATTTGAAATGATGCGATTAGCTAATCGCAAAGCCTGCGATTTGCCTGCGATTTAAAAAAAACAAAAAAAAAAACTTTATTTTACCAGGAAGTCACATTGAGATTAAAACCTCTTTTACAAGAGAGACCTGGCCAAGACAGGGTCAAAATAGTAGCTTAAAAAACAGTTCAGATAACAAGGCAGGACATAAGACAGTGGCAACAATACAATAGACAAACAATGGTAGGGGTATTTACAAGGTGATTAAAACATTGAGAAGTCTAACCAAAGCAGGTACAGCGAGCGGTGACCACATCCTTTAATCTACGCTTGAAGATACTTATGGAAATAAGGGCCTCTAATTTAAAAGTAGTCTGTAGGTCATTCCAAGACCAAGGGCCATAATAAGACAAGCTTGCCCTTCCAACATTGTTCATGATAAGTGGCACCTTGTATTGTAGCCATCTACGAGACCTGAGACCCGAGCCACTCGGTATAGGGATGAACTTCCGGCCCAGATAATTCGGTAAGAAGCCAGAGATGATTTTAAACACAAGAGTGTACCAGTGTTGGAGCCTTCTGACAGAAAGAGATGGCCATCCAACCAGACTATAGTGTACAGTGATGGGTCCTGAAGGCACTATATTGGTGATGTATCTTAGAACCGAATGATACAGGGGGTCTAGCTTGGATAAAGTGGACAGAGAAGCAAACCTATATACTGTATCACCATAATCCAATTGTGAAATACTTATTTGGGATACGTCATACAGCGCGTCGGATTCAACGTCAATGAACGTCAATGTCAATGAACGTCAACGTCAATGAACGTCAATGTCAATGAACGCACAGCACAACAACAACATCGCACGTGAAACGCCCACGTTTCGGTAGCTAGCAACATTCATGGTGGATAAATGGCTTCAGCAGAACCAGAAGCAACGTTGGACGATTTAGTCCCGAAGAAAAGCAGCACTTCTGTTGTATGGAAGTATTTCGGGTTTAGGACGACTGATGTCCCAATGGAAGAAGCGAGTTCGGTAACATATGAATATTCATGAATAAAGCGTGTCGGTCTTCCGTAGAACCGTCATAGGCTGCGTTCGTAAACTTGCTCTGGAAATTTGATCAGCACTCATGGAATGCCTCTTGTCCAATCAAATTACTTGGTCTCTTTATGACTTTGAACCCGGCGCTCTCAGAGCGAATTTACGAACGCAGGCATAGGTTGTTTCACGACAGTCAGTCCAATTATTATGAGACTTTGGGCTAACGTAACGGAGACAATTAGACACCACATGGCTTACTGGACGTATGATAAACGTTAGTATGTTATAATTGCGACAGGTAAGTGTACAATTTCACTATACTAACTGTACCAGCCAAGTGCATGTCGGTGCTGTTAGTCCAGCCTTAAACTTAGCTTAGCTAACTTGTAGTCTTCGAGACGGTAGCTTAGCTTAGCTACTCATGCTAACCCGGCGTTAAAGTACAGACACAGAGTTGACAGTCTCAGCAACCTGCGGGTTGGTGTTTATATAGTATAGCAGGCTTATGGATACATGGAAGTTAACTGTTGTCAAACATGAATGTGTCCTGTATGCATAACCTCATACCATTCGTTCATACCAGCCGGCTTTAAAGACGCAGAGGTTAGCCTAGCCTAGCCTTGGGCTGAAGTATGTCACAGATTCCTAAGTCAAGGTGACGTGTGTCTGTGCTCCATAGTCAGAGACCACCATTCTATCATTCATCAGTTCGACTGTTGACCGAGTCATCTAGATGTGGTCCTTTCAGTTATAGTCACAGTGTATCCCCAAATGATCATTTTAATAGCTGGATCATCTTAGAAAGTAGCCACCTGTCTAGATGAGATGAGGTTATCATATATACAATTCATATCTTTTAAGTTCTCATCCTTGCATTAGAATTAGAGCAGTTAATAGTTTGATGGTATCATGTGGTAATGCTCTCTGAAAATAGGTGATAGACAGATTCATCCAATCACCTGCCAAGTATTTTTTGAAAGTACCTGCCCTTTTCCAAACAGCTCCCAATTAAGCTTTCCTAGATGGTTGTGTGAAACAAACCACCTGAGTCAGGTTAGTAATGCTCCATCACATGTTTTAATCTGAAGCTTGATTTTAAAGCAACCCAACGTAAGTTTAGTTCTTTCACTCGTAGCTCGGGCTGTGGGGGTGCTAGAGGAGGGAGCCTCTAAGTCCCCTGAAGACGTACAAACAAACTGCACGTTGATACGACCTTCCTAGCCGGAGATATGGCCACACTTTACAAAAACTTACTCTTTTTTTCTTCTTTTTTTTCTTCTTC
The DNA here is from genome assembly GCF_963989245.1 of Nansenia antarctica. Lineage (NCBI taxonomy): Eukaryota > Metazoa > Chordata > Actinopteri > Argentiniformes > Microstomatidae > Nansenia > Nansenia antarctica. Next base: position 14,373,050 of record NC_137689.1, read on the forward strand.
TATTTAAAAAAATAATAATCGCAAATTAAATCGCAATCGCAATATCTGTCCAAATAATCGCAATTCGATTTCCCCCCCCAAATCGTGCAGCCCTAGTGTGTGTGTGTGTGTGTGTGTGTGTGTGTGTGTGTGTGTGTGTGTGTGTGTGTGTGTGTGTGTGTGTGTGTGTGTGTGTGAGAGAGAGAGAGAGAGAGTCTTTTGAGTTATTTAGAATTCTCATCCATCAGCCAACTGCAGGTGGCAGGCAGAACACAATGCACTGGGATGAGTGAGAAAGCATTGGTCACACACTGCCGTTCTAGAGCATAGACAGAGAGAGGAGCTGTGTCTTGAAGGAAGTTATATTATTTCAATTAACTCTCACCCACCCCTGTGGGTGAATGCGTACTTCAGAATGGTCAAGAGATCCCTTTAGAAAGAAGTCGATTGTCCACACGTCAGATCAAGTTCAAATTAATGTCTTTTAGTTATATAGTAAAATTAGCCAAGCATTAAGCAGTATTACAGAATTCTGGATCAGATTGTATCTTGCCCTAGCAATCAACAACTCGGGGTCAGTCCACAGTCTGACAACCTGTCTTTGCCTTGATCCCATATTTATACAATCTAGACAGAGGTTTTCTACAAGAATGTATCATCTTCACTGATTGGCTCCTGGTCGTCGTGCAGGTTCCGAGTCGTGTCTTCATCTTGGGGTTATCTGCCTTGACAAGGGGTTAATCTTGGTTGACACACACACACCATAAACAGCTAGCATCTATGCAGGAAACGAACTCAGACGGTTTCCTGCGCTTGTATGTCTGAGTTGAAGCTGAGGTGAAGCACCTGCTCCTCTCAGCTCGAGCCTGTGACCTTTGCGCATCCTGCCACATCTCACACACCATGCATTCCCGAAACACACCCGTCTTCATCTGCAGAAATGAGCATCTTCCAATGTAATAAAGGCATTTATAATAAGCAGTTTAAAGCATCATTCTTTCTTTAAGTCAGGAGCTTTTGCTTCTCCTTGTCGTCAAACACAGAACCTCTTATCTGACCTTCTCATTTCTCTCCACTGACTTCAGTCACATATTTATTAAAATGAACACATAGTACCTGATTTATCACTTTCAGTTATGTTAATACAAATCCCCAACAAGTATGATTATGTTGATTATTGCTTGTTGTCATTAAAACATTCATGAAGAACATATACATAAAAGGATATTTTCCAACAGTCTGAGCCATGACCAACTCCAGGAACTCTGCCTGTAAATGACCCATATATTTTATAACAAGTTAAGATAAGGACTTTTATTGATGGTGCTTTGTATACCACATATTATTTGAATATCAACATGTTATTATAGCCTACCGCCTTTAATTTGAAGAACACAAGTATATTCTCCCTGTGTTACTGCGCATGCGCGAGAGAACGGAGAAGAAGGCAAGGTGGTTAAGAAAGACGGTTAAATTGGTATACGGATTTGTGAAGAATTATCGTCTCATTATCGTTTTATAGCAACTAGCTGGAAGGCGAAGAGGTATGTTTGTATTGACTGTCAATTTAATTTCATTGTTGTGTATGATTTGAATGTATTGATTCAATGCTGTGGAAAACGCTCTGGAATTAGCAAAGTATACTGAATGCTAGCGGATGGATGCTGATTGTAGCTGTGTGTTGTTCTACTTTCAGCTCTTACGGTGTGTCTATGGTGCATTTGGTGCGTGTAAATAAAAGGTTAAACTGCATCATTGACCATCAGTTATTAATAAGGAGTCACCGTCTATACTAAGTCCGGCTGGAATGCTACAGTAAGAGCGCGTCCCCCTCATCTATCCTGCCGCCACGCTGCATTAAGGAGTGTCTACGACGACAAACCGCGGGGCAACGTTGCTACTACAGTGCGACGCCATCTTGTGGGTCTAGACAAGGACTACGGTCAACGGGCAGCTGGCCAAAGGATTTGATGCAACGGTCAGATACGGTGGACATTCACTCGAAAGGAACAATTCATCTTCATCAAGAACATTAATGTCTTCATCTTCATTTACGGTTTAAGAAGAAACGGACGTCAACAACTGGACAACAAAAGGTATCTTTTATTTTCTTAAGTAGCCTATGTTTGCTGTATATTGCCATTTGTTTATTTAATATTACAGTTATACAGTTAAGATATACAGTAGGTCTATATACTGGGATTTAACATACTGAATGTTGATGCATTATCATCTTGATATTTTGCTGCTTAGATGTCATATATATGTTTGTTTTCCAATGCTATTGAGGGTCAGATTCATTAGATCAGGTTTTTTAAGCCAAATTTAATAAATTAAATTAAATTAAATTTAAAAATGACAGAGCCAAGTAACCCTCCTCCTGAATTAGAGCTAGAGAAGCAGATAACTAAATTGCAGCATAACATTCAAAGTCTTAAAGAGGCTCTCTCAGAAACATTAGAGACTACTGAGATAGAACACATAGAGAAGGATATTCAACTCAAAGAAGAAACTCTAAATAGCCTCCATAGTCAACTTCAGGAGTACAGAGGGGAAGGCCTCCGACGCTCAACCCGGCCAAAGAACCCGACTACCAAGATGCTTGAACTGCAAAGGGAAGAGGCACAGAGGAAGGAAAGAAGGCTTAGCTCAATGTACGAACAGTGGAAGGTTCAAGACCGTAAGTCAAGAGAGCAGCTCAAGTCTGACCTTAAAGAAAGTGAGCTGGCATCTCTAGTCGATACTCTGGAAGAAGAGAAAGAGGCTGTGATGAGCAGGTACGAGGAACTACGAGGTCACATCACACCGTCAACTGAATTGAGACGTTGTGTCGATGCATGTGAGGCAGTTACAACAGATATCAGGAAAATTGCCTACGAGAGGCTTACAGGGATCGATGGAGATTATGATGCAGAGCAAGCACAAAGTCCTCTCAAGGAGCTACTTCAAAGGAGCTATGCTCGCTCCATCTATGGGTCTACGGTCTCAAGAATGAGTCGTGACTCAGTCACCAGTCATCACAGCGGCTCATGTAACAGTATGACAAACAAACACGTGGACGCTGCAGCAGAGCTAGCAGCAAAGGAAGCTGGGTACGAAGCGTTGCTGGAGGAGGGGAAACAAAGGGAAAGGGTGCAAGATATGGAGAAGCAGCTTGGAGATGAGAAGCGCGAACTGGACCGCCTACAGGCAGAGAAGGAAGTAAGGACAGCTCGGGCCAGGCTGCAGGTCTACAAACAGGAAGCTAGCCCCCCTACCTCCGTCATTCCCAAGGAAGAGCACCATGCTCCCCCAGCTACTAGCAGACAACCCCCCAATGTTCCAGCATCATCAACTGAGGTAAATGTGTCGTCCCTAGCCCAGGCCTTCCAAATTAGTATGGCTCTTAATAGACTACCAGTACCAGAGCCATCGGTATTTAACGGCGATCCAATCCAGTTCCTCGAATGGAAATCCTCATTTATGTCTCTCATTGACACAAGAGCCATCTCCTCAGCTGACAAACTCTATTATTTGAGAAGGTATGTAGGAGGCCCTGCTCGTAAGACTCTGGAAGGAACATTCTATAGAAATGACGACGAGGCTTACAAGGACGCATGGAACAAACTGGATCACAGATATGGCCAGGCCTTCGTCATTAGGGCTGCAACTAACGATTATTTTGGTAGTCGACTAATCTGTCGATTATTTTTTCGATTAGTCGCGATTAGTCGTGTGGCTTTTCGCTGCGCGTAAATGGCGACGCAGAAGCATAAAGCCGGCTTAACTAGCTATCTAACCTAACGTTACGCCAAGCTACAGCTGCTCACAGAGCTAGTTGACTGGCTAGCTAGCATTGCTGGCTAGACTACAGACAGCTCACGTTAGTAGGCTACGCTTGGCGCTGTTTATCTTACAGACAGCTCGCTGGTGGACTCAACATAATTGAAATAGCATTCACTTATCAAGCATCATTCATGATCATCCACCATGACTACCTGGTATTTTAATAGCGACCACCCCTCACTTCATTTCATCTCGCGTTCTCCTGGCTTCAACATGGAAAACCCCTGCTACGTAACGTTACATACAAGCGCCTCTGTCTGTCACATGCGCACAGGGCAAATAAATTAATAGCACAAACGCTCATAGCATGTACAGCCCTGTCCATGAGACGTTGTTTTCCAACATGTAACAGTAAAGCTAACATAAACATTACGACCCTAACAATATAACGTTAGCCAGTTGGCTAACAACGTTAGCTAAAACTTACCCAGCTGATTCTTGCATGGCTCCCTAAAAAAAAAAAAAAAAAAAAAAAAAAAGTTTTTTTAAATAACATTTTTTATGCGATTAGTCGACAACAACAGTTCACGTCGACGAATTTTCGTTGTCGATTAGTCGTGGCTAGTCGACTGATCGTTGCAGCCCTATTCGTCATACAGAGAGCCTTTAGAGACAGGCTCGCAGATTGGCCAAAAATCCAACCAAAGGACGCCGTGGGACTTAGAGACCTTTCAGATTTCTTGAACGCCTGTCAAGATGCGATGTCACACGTGAAGAGTCTCGAAATACTGAATGACTGTAAAGAGAATAGGAAGCTAGTCCAAAAGCTGCCAGACTGGGTAGCCTCTCGTTGGAACAGAAAGGCTACAAAAGCCTTGAACAAGAGTCAAGAGTTCCCTAGCTTCCAGAACTTTGCTACTTTCATGACGATGGAGTCAGAGATAGCTTGCAATCCGATCACCTCATTCCATGCTCTCCGTCCCTCAGAGTCCAGCACAGAAAAACCAAATAACAGGGACCTCAAGAGGAACAAGGCCAGTGTTCTTAGCACTCAAACTGAAGCCACTAGTGACAAGCAAAGGCCAGCCAAGGGAAATGCAAGGCCTCCTTGTGCATTCTGTCAAGACAATCAGCATATGCTACATGGCTGTCCCAAGTTCATGGCTAAGGCTCTGGAGGAGTGACGGGAATACGTGAAAGAAAACAAGCTTTGCTATGGCTGCACCAAACCTGGTCATAGTGCAAAGGACTGCCGCCATCGACATTCATGCAACACCTGTAAAGGTAAACATCCCACTTGTCTTCATGATGACAAATATGTCAAAAGGGAGAGGGCTACACCTCGGGAAAATACCTCTCAAAGCAATGTAGAGGAGACAGAAACTGCTGTAACTTCAATGTCAGTCACTACTGCAGGAGAAGAACAATCTACTAACACGTCAGTGATTGTGCCAGTATGGGTGTCGTCAAAGAACAATGCAGGAACAGAAAAACTAGTCTACGCCCTGCTGGACACACAAAGTGACACCACATTCATCGACCAGGAAGTGAGCAGCACTCTAAAAGCAGACTCCTGTCCAGTTAAACTGAAGTTAACCACTATGACCGGACGCGACACAGTCATAAAAAGTGAAAGAGTATCAGGGCTTTGTGTGCGAGGTTACAGCTCCTCCCTCCACATTGACCTTCCCCCTACCTATACTAAGGATTGTATACCGGTGAACCGCACCCACATTCCCACAAGTGAAACGGCCAGACAATGGAATCATCTCTCCACAGTCGTAGACGAGATTCCACCACTGAAGGATTGTGAGGTTGGTCTTTTGATAGGATACAACTGTTCAAGGGCAATGGCACCAAGACAAGTTATAGCAGGAGGAAATGATGAACCGTACGCGGTTCGAACCGACTTAGGATGGAGCATTGTAGGGTGTTCCTCGCCATGCCTCGACACTCCAAGTGTAGCGAGACGGTGTTTCAGGGTCGCTGTCAAGGAACTCCCACCAGTCACTCCAGCAGATGCCATTCGCATTCTGGAGTCCGACTTCAAGGATGCCAAGGAAGATGGAATAACAGTGTCCCAAGAAGACATACTGTTCCTAGACAAACTAGGGAGCCACATTAAGAGAAACGGTCAAGGACATTACGAAATGCCCTTACCCTTTAAAGAGAAGATCCCAGGGCTGCCAGTAGGAGACCCGGAAGTGAAAGGGGCTCAGACACTTAACACAGAAACCACAGAGCAACACTCCCTGGCAGATCGGCTGTCTGTGCTCTCATCCTGGTCTCGGGCTGTTAGAGCAGTAGCGCGCATCCTTCGACGAATTAACAAGGACAAATCAAATGGTCTCTCCACAGTAAGGGAACGGGAGGACGCGGAGCGCCACATAATCAAAGATGTACAGAGACTGACATATCCAGATGAGCTGAATTTACTGAAGAAAGGCTCTCGGCTGCCACTCCATAACAAGTTACATCGCCTCAATGCCTTTCTAGACAAAGATGGTGTAATCAAGGTGGGAGGAAGGCTCTGTGATTCAAATCTTCCTCACTCAGTCAAACACCCTGCGATCATCCCAAAGAGAAACCTGCAGATAGGGGATATAGTGATGATGAAAGATGATAATCTGCCTAGAAATGAGTGGAGGTTGGGTAGAGTTTCGGAAACTACAGTGGATAGAGATGGTCTGGTTAAGAAAGTGAAGATATGTCTAGGTGATAGGAAACTAGGCAAGAAGGGTGAACGTCTCACAAAGCAGTCAGTGCTTGGACGCCCAGTTCAGAAACTGGTTTTGTTGCTAGATAGTGACTAGTTAGATACTAATGTACACAGTCACACTTTGCCTCTCTCTTGCCTTATTAGATATCATCAGCATATCAAATATCCTATTCGCTCTGATCCGGCTGTGGGTTGCTCATGAACTAATTGGGTAAGAAGACCACAATCAAAACCTGAATCAAACATCATGTTCCTCTCCACAGAGTGATTCACAGATCAGCCACTAGAGGTCAGGGTGGGAGGGCAGATCTGCAGGACTGAAGTGGAGTACTGCACCTGTTGGAGGGGATCAGTTAGTGACTGAAAGTCTGAACAGTATGAAACCAAAACTTTCAATATTTGGAATGTGGAGTGAGGACACATATCAAAGAACAGTAGCCTTCAAAGTAAAAGGTCAAGTCAACAACAGCAGCATCCAAATGTGCCGAGGCACGCCCTCGTCTTCACAATGTGGGCGTTCCTGAAATTAGAAGAACCAATGATGGAAGTCTAGGCAGATTTGAAAATTCTGTTATTGTTGATGTCTGCAAACAAGAAGTTGCCCCTTCCATCTAACTGAGTCTACCTTTAAGATACACTTACCAGTGTATGCAGGTAATTGATGGACGGGGATGATGACACTGAAGATGAATGAGAGAGTAACAAAACATAAATGAAAGAATGAAGGAATGAGTCAAAAAGGAAATAGCTAGAACCACTGATGAATTGAAGTGGGAGACAAATAGCTGTGTGGCCATTTCACATAGAATGTGAATGTGTGTGTGTGTGTGTGTGTGTGCGTGCGTGTGTGTGCGTGCGTGTGTGCGTGTATGTGTGTGTGCGTGCGTGCGTGCATGCGTGTGTGTGTGTGTGTGCGTGCTTGTGTGTGTTATTGCCCTGCTGCCCTCTAAATCCCAGCCAAACACCTGCACTCGGAGCCCCCTACCGCTGTCCTGCCACCACATCAAACGCGCGCCGCCACACAGAGCGGAAGCGCATGTCCACAGAAGAGAGAACAAAAGAGGCAGAGAAGGGATTGAGTGCTTTCTCTCGTTTTCTCATTTCTGGTAAGCTCCAGGAACCGGCTATTTAGGATGAAAGCTCTAAATCTAGCTATTAACGCTGACTGCATCTTTTCTAGCAAATAACCAAATCAGGCATTCAAACTTTTTGGAGTGCTTTGGAGTTCATGTGCGTAGACTGCAGCTTAACAGAACATACACATTGTTATAGGTGTGATTATCGATAATGGGATTCCAGGTTTTGTCTGTGAGTGATTCTATTGCTGTTATACTGCCATGATACAGTCATGTTGCAGTTATACAATCGTGGTATCACAACACTAACAAGACTGACTATTGTCAGTAAAAAAACTACTGGCACAACAAAGTAAACAGGCAAAATGTACTGTACCAGCCTAGAATGGTATCCAGAATTTTGTGTGATCTCATGACCTTTTAACCTTGACCCTGACCCTTCCAACAGTCAGTGCGGTCTCAGACTGGGGTGGCGTTGCTGTGGTGATCTAGAGGGGGATAATTGGCCAGACTAAGGATCAACTTGAGGAGAGACGATATGATATGAAATACGGTACATCTATGTCTACATAGTGCTTAATACACACTTGCATATAGTAACTGGAAGGTCGCTGGTTTGATCCCTGGTGCTCCAGGGGTGCTGCAAAGTGGCTGACTCTGTGCTCTCTCTATATATGCATGTGTATGTTAAAAACGATGTGTGTGTGTCTTGGGTGGGGGCGGATATACAAAGAGAAAAATGTCCATTAAGTAACATTGATTTTGATATTTCCAAACTGTGAATCGCAAAAGATCAAAAGTTATACTAGTGTTGTTGCAGGACAGAGTGAATGACGGGGGTGAGAGAGAGTCTGTACTGAGGGCTAGGCCAGAGACGCAGCCAGCTGGCCATATGGCGTCTTCTGAGCTAGGGAATGGACAGAGACCAGAGCAGCCCAGACGGATGTGGGCTCCAAGAGAAAGGTGCCAAACCGAAATAATTTTGAGTATAAATTGAACTTTTCTAAATTAGGCATATGAATAACCTACAAAGCAGTTTGACCCCATATTCATCCTTTCTCCTTCAGGCAGAGGAATCTCAAACATCACGGTGTGGTAATACTAACTCAATTACCAAGAGACACATGACTTCCTAATGCTCAAGTTGACGTCTGTGTCTCTTTGTGTACTAGATCCTTATGACTTAGCTCATGTGAGGATTCCAGCCTTATAAGAGTCCTTATACAGTAGTAGTCTCTGTGTGTGTGTGTGTGTGTGTGTGTGTGTGTGTGTGTGTGTGTGTGTGTGTGTGTGTGTGTGTGTGTGTGTGCGTGTGTGTGTGTGTGTGTGGCACTCCAGTGGCACATGTGGTATGAAAACTTTCTCCACTGGCACACATAGTATATACAGGCAAACACACATACTGTACCCACACGTATGCATGTCAAACATACAATCATAATGCACATTTGTGCGAACACCCACACACTCAGTCCCTACCGCAGTCTTTCCAATATCTCTCTGATTCACTTTAACCCATAAAACATGTCTGACATATTAATCAGGTCTGCATGTGCGGGCTGCTCTACTGTCCTACTGCTGCTAGGGGAGGGCTTCCATTGGGCCATCTAACGCTTCCTAGTGGCCAATGAGAGAACGCTGTGCCTTGCCTCTCCTAGCAACAAGACTCCTTTTCTCTCTAAGCGGTGCAGTGAGCAAACCGACACCCATAATATTACGACATGAATAATGGCAACTTAACAGCTTTGTAGTGGGGGGCAGGGAAGCAATGAGTTTTTATTTTTCCTCCCTCCCTCCCCACTAGATGGTCCCTCTCTCTCTCTCTTTCTCTCCCTCCCTGGTCTCTGTCTCCCAGTGCATTCACTCGACTCTTGTTTCATCGTCTTAAAGGAGCAGCCCTACATATTTAAATCTAGGCTGCACGGGGGAATTGTGGGTAATGGTCTAAACTCGTTGACCTCACAGAGAGCTGCTTGGCGGGGCCCCTCTGAGGAAGCAGGAGGAATGCTCCGGCACAGGGCTATCACTTCCCCGAGACGCGGCCAACCTTGTACAGTTTGAGACCTCTCTCTCTTTCACTACGCAGGTTACGTTTGCAGCTCACTTGGTGTTTCATTTTTGGTTTGTAACATCTGGCCCCCAAAAAATATGCCCCAGTGAATAAAATAAAATAGAAATAACTCTGCGAGGGCCTTCTGATTTAACCCCTTATTCCTGCTTTTTAATGCTTGCTTTTAAAGTGTTCTTGAACTGCTGATAGCACCCACTTGGCAACTATAATGATTGCCTCTGGAAATATTCAATTAAGAAACATATGGACAAAACCCAAAAGGGTAGTACCACTGCTCACTGCTGACTGCTGGGTGTCCCGGCATCCACAACATGGCTAAAGCTATTCTACAGCACCTGTTGCCAGGCTACAGCAGATGACTTTCATCATGGTAAATTGGCCCCACAACTCTGCCTGCATGTCGTTTCCCACTGTGAGTTGGGAGACAAGGACACTTGCTGGAAGCCTGCCTTGGCATACTGTACCATGGGCCCCTGTCATGTGTTCATGTGTTTTGGCTGGTAAATCAAGTCCACACCAATATGGATCCCTGTTAGTGTGTCAGCAGGTCCTTTTCACCTCTTTTATAATGTGTGTCAGTGTGTGTGTGAAGCTATCTTCTATGTACTGTACTTCCATGTGCTAGATACTGTGTGTGCTGCCAAACATACCACAGGCCTAGAGACAAGCTATCACTCATCCTACGCACTGGTGGGGGGGGGGGGGGGGGGGGGGGGGAATGGCTACTCTCCTGATGGGATCTTTGCTGTTGCTTTTGGTTTGTGGCACTGATTTGTCTTATCAGCTGGCCCTATCTTGTGTTAAATACAGTATGTTGTGTATACTATTTCTGCTTGGTGAAAGGGCCTAACATTTGGTGAGAGCCAGGTGATTGCTGAGCTCTGGGCCTCAGTGTCAATGATGATGCCTCAGAGCCAAAGAATGCATTGAGTCTCCATGGTAGTGACGTCTTACAGACCTTTTCTGAAAAAGGCTTATACTGTAACTGGGCTTTTGTTTATCACTTTTTGATAATACCTACTTAAATCAGTTAGTATTCCTAGATCTGGAATACACCCTGAACAAGGAGGATCAATTGCATGTGTTGAGCAAACATGATCACCCTCTCATAAAGCATAGTATGTTCAGACTGTGAGGTTCAATCCTTGGTTCTCTCATATGTCAGAGAGACACTAACGCTGAAACTACACCAACATCAAAATGAGAGTTTACCATTTTATTTCAGTTATACAGTACATCTTAATTTAGAGTACAGTTTTCAGGATGCTGCACCAAGAGCGAGATGAAGTGCGCTGCCACAAACATTAATCTGATAACAACATCAGCTATATTTCACAAAGGAAACCTTATTTTTCTTTTGTAAATTAAAATTATATTATTTAGGCTAAACTTCATAACAGGGCTATATTCTTGAAACCTCAACAACTAATCTGCAGCTTATACTTGCAGGACAATTGCTTCAACACTGTTGAACTTGTTGTCATGTTGTTGTTTTAATACAAGCCTAAAATGCGATACAGGACCTTTCAATGTGCGGGGTGATTTTAGCATTTTGTCTACTTACTTTTAGGATTGAGATTATTCCAAATTTATATTTGATATTATGTGCTTATTTCTCTGCATCTATGACTCTGCAACACTCTCATTGCTGAGGAAAATAGACTCAAAGCTTAAATCTACACTGCTTCAAGCAAGCCTCGCTTCGCAGGCATGCTGTTTTTGCATGAGTTTAAGAATGTCTCATAGATCACTGTGTTGGTAAACTGCAGCTCGCGGTACGGAGACGTTATGGTGGCATGACAGCGTATAGTTTGGCGGTAAGGGGAAGAAACAATTATATATTATATATGCCATGTAGCTGACGCTTTTTTCCAAAGTGACTTACATTGCAGTGAGTGCATAACATGTTTCAGTATATATGGTCCCTGTGGAAAACAAACAACCTGTACGCAGACAGACATCTTACAGACAGACAGACATCTTACAGACAGACAGACATCTTACAGATACACAGATAGTTGGATGAACCTGGTGTGGTTGAACCACTAAGCAGGATGCCACCTTTTGTAAATGGTGACACTAACCTGACGATGAGTCACTCAGTCTGTCACCGCATACTCACCCTGTGGCCCAGTGGGCTAGTGGTAACCAGAGAGAGGGGGGGTGGTAGTGTATCGGTAATACTACAATGTACTACATTGTAGTGTATGAGTAATACATGTAATACATGGTAGTGTATGAGAGGTATTGAGCTGAACTAACATGCCCCGAAACATTCCATAACATTTACCTGGATACTGTTTATCCCTTGTAACTAAGACAGAGGTTATTTGGGGTAGTCTACAGAGACAGATTGGGGTAATTAACCGTCCGCATCACCTGCTGTCCCAAGCAGCGTCATCCCTCGATTCTCTGTGTTGACTGACTGGAGGAGAAAAACCCCCCAACAATGCTCATTTAGTCCAGTGCAAGTGAGTCGAGACAAGGAAGACATTTTCTTTGATGTGTTCTCTCCTGCCTAGCCTGGCCCCCCCCCGCCTGCTGTCCAGTGGATCAGATCGTTACAGTAGAGCCTGCTCTCAACCTTAGCTGACCCCTGGTGTCCCCTGCCCCGCCCTCCTCCGGAGGAATTCTGCCGGTGGGGTTTTTAATATTCCACGGCCCTGTGCGCCCTCAGATTTGGCGGTGCGGCGTTAACGCGAGCTGACACTGCAGATTAGCCGCAGACATCAGGAATGCCGCGGCCCTTTTGTGCCACGTGGACTTCGGCCAAAAGAGCCCTTGGTCGGAAGGGCCACAGGAGACCTGGGAAAAACAGAGCCCTCTTTGACCATG